>NW_007579240.1:118561-169483 GCF_000690725.1 Stegastes partitus
GGGGGATTGTCTATGAATAATTTTTCCAAACCTTTTTCCCACAGAAGAAATATAGTTGTATCACGCTGGGACTGTTATTTTTGTTACCTTTTCTCTGTTGCTGACCTGTGGAATACATTTTTTTTTTCCTTTTGAGAGCTCAAAGCCTGCATTCTGGTCCTTCCTTCCACCTCCACTACCACCCCAACTACAACAGGTTCATTGTCCACCTGCACCATCCAATGAGTTCTGAGGCATTTGGCTGAATATGAGCAGAAACACTTCAGAATTCATCTTGCTGCTTTTGTCAGCAGGCACATAATCAATAAATATATAAGAACCAGTTCCATTGGCAGCCACACACGCCATTGCACTACCACCACCATACTTCACTGATGAGGTGCAATGCTTTGGATCTTGAGCAGTCCCTTCCCTTCTTCACACTCTTCTCTTCCCATCATTTTAGTACAAGCTGATCTTTGTCTCATCTGTCCATAGGATGTTGTTCCAGAACTGCACAGGCTCTTTTAGGTGTTTTTTGGCAAACTCTAATCTGGCCTTCCTGTTTTTGAGGCTCACCAATGATTAACACCTTTGTGAACCCTCTGTTGAAGTCTTGACTTTGACACAGATACACCAACCTCCTAGAGAATGTTTTTGGTCTGCCCAACTGTTGTGAAGGAGTTTTCTTGACCAGGGAAAGGATTCTTCTGTAATCCACCACACTTATTTTCCTTCGTCTTCTGGGTCTTTTGGCGTCGCTGGGCTCACCAGTGTGTTCTTTCTTTTTAAGAACGCACCAAACAGTTGATTTCACTACACCTAATGTTTTCGCTATCTCTCTGATGGGTTTGTTTTGATATTTCAGTCTAATGATGGCTTGTTTTCCCGATAGTGACAGCTCTTCATATTGAGAGTTGACCTCCCGAGATTCCAAACACCACACTTGTAATGAAGTCAAGACCTTTAATGTGCTCCTTGGAAATGAAACAATGAGGGAAAAACTCACACTTGGCCATGGAACAGCTGAGCAGCCAATTGTCTAATTATTTTGGTCCCATAAAAAGGTGGAGGGCACATATAAAATGTGTTGCAATTCCTACACCGTTCACCTGATTAGGATTTGAATACCCTCAAATTACAGCTGAAAGCACAGATACAGCTGTTTTAAATTCAATAAATATGGAGGCAAACAGTGAGTACACGTTACGTTCAGATCAGATTACAAGTCGGTATACAAAATGTACGCAATCTGAACACTTAGATGATTAGTGGCTTTAAACATAATGGATTTAATTAAATATATTATCATTACAATTTGGATCTTATTTTCATAGTAAAATCAACAGTCCAACATTAACAATCACTTCATAGCATGATTGGTCAGTTGTGTGGAGATATTCCTAACTTCTCTGCTGGCCAGTGTTAACATCACATTAACATTACATACACTTCAGGACACATACGTCATCACCTATACGACACTTGTATACAAAATAAAAACACATCTAACTGACACAGAGCCTACAGCTTACTCTGCAGTGGAGTTTTATTCACATTGCTGCTTTTGTTTATGATGCACAGACATGTAGGAAGCTAAACACACTGCTGCTTTTCTTTAAACTTAATTTGTCATAAAAAGAAAAAGCAGACGAGATGTGGACAAATTTCAAATTTCCACCACATTTCTGAGGTGACAGGCAGTGCAGACAACCCACTGTAAAAAATACAGTTGAGTAATTCCATTAAAATTTAAATTACATTTAAATTAAGTGAATTAATGTGGTTTGTTTTGTATTATTGTGACATGCAACTACATATAATTCAGAAAACATCACCAGTTAACTCCTGCATTATATATATTTTTTTGTGAATGTGTTCTCAAAGATAGTACTTTTCACAACAGCTTACATTTTTTCATATTTCGTTCACTTATCCAATATTGCAATGGCATAATGAAAATATGAAAGTGTCAGGCTTTTATCTTTAATAGTTCCTGAGATGCTGTCATCCAAACCTGCTGAAAATGGGTAAATAGGCAATTGAAAAAAATAATTCTTTCAGAAGGTACTTGGTATATCAATCGAACATTTCACAGATACCATTTTAAATATTGATAGTAAATATTGATAGTGTTTGAAATCAAATCAGAGATGGTCGAGCAGGAGGGTCCTGATAATGTGAGATGGAATAACATTGTCATCTATACATGTGGCTGTGGCTCAGGTGTTAGACGGGCTGTCCACTAATTGCAAGGTTGGCAGTTTGATTGTTAATCGCTTCGCATGTTGAAGGGTCCTTGGGCAAGACACTGAACCCGAAGTTGCTCCCGATGGTGGTTCTTTGGAATGTGTGTGAGTGGAAAACATTGTAAAACGCTTTGAGTACCACTGAGGTTGTGCTATATTAGTGCAAACCATTTACCAAATACATAAACAGAATGAACACTCAATCTGCAAAGCCAAGTCTAAATAAAAGAAGTCACATCTTTAACTTCACAGAGTATTGTTGCATTTTTAAAACTGCACCAAAGTAACCGTCCCTTACCAATAAATTCTAGGACATCTTATTTTGCAGATTTACATGTGACTGCTTTTGTAGAAAGGAAAGTAGGTGAGAGACAATGCTAAGAGTTTAGACAGACCTTCCTTGAAGTTGGATTGTTGTTCTGATTGATCGTGCATCTTAGCCTCCTTGACTCCAATGGGGCTTTGCCTGTGAGGTAGCTCCTTACCTGGAGAGCCCTCCTGTCCGGGTACAGAGAAAACAAAACATCAGTTGACATCATACCAGGATAAGGAAAAGCAGACATACCAATCTGTGACACGGCCTACGTTTTCTTGTCATGCTCTTTGTAATAATTCTTACCGAAGGGGAGCGGGAGAGTGGTGGGGTCAGTTGGCGGGCCTCGAGCAGCTGATTTCCTGACCAGTCACGTGATGGAGACGTCTTAAGAGGTACAGCTTTAGTATTGATTCCATCTGTTCTACTGGACTCCTCCTGTTCTACTTTGACACCAGCACTTGCCATGTTGACATCCCCACGGGGAAGGAGGTGCAGCGCTGGAGGGCCCGGCTCAACCATTCTGTTGAAAGACAAAGATAACACACAATACCAGTGACTGTGAGCTTGAGGCACTTGCTATGCTATTTTGTCAATTCTCGAATACACTGAAAAGAAGAAATCAAGATAACACAAATTAATTATAAGGGGGAAACTTCTGCAGCATTCTTTGTCTTCTAGTTTATTGCATTGACAAAATTATAATCCACGATCATTTTTTTCATTCACTAAGGTCGCAGGGGGCTGGCGCCTTTCCCAGTCGACTTAGGGTGAAGGCAGGGGACACCCTGGACAGGTCGGCAGTCTATCGAATAGAATAGAATAGAACTTTATTGATCCCTTTGGTGGAAACCTCAGGGAAATTGCTGAATCGCAGGACAGACAACCAGAGACAGACAACCAAGCACACTCACATTCACACCTACGGACAATTTAGAATCACCAATTAACCTCAACTGGACTTGGACTATGTTGGAGGAAGCCGGAGAACCCGGAGAGAACCCACACTGCACGGGGAGAACATGCAAACTCCACGCAGAAAGATGAACCGGCGACCTTCTTGCTGTGAGGCAACAGTGCTACCAACTGCGCCACCTTGCAGCCCGATAGGTTTATCACCTCTGCCAAATATAGCAAACACGTTAAAACAGTGCTTTAAAAAGAACTTTCAAAAGATGGCGTGCATTGACAGGAGTCAGCAGCTATGCTAGCACGGCTATTAGTTGAGGCTGATGGGAATGCCACCTGTTTCGTAGACGTTGGACAAAGAGAAATGGCTGAGGGATCCTCAAATCAATGACAATACATCCACTGGGGACTTTAAATCTCTGGAGAAAATTACACTGTCAGTTACATGACCGAATTTCTATCAAAATTTCAACATTCAAATTGCTAGGTTTTACTTTTCCATTCTTTTGATGGCTGTCATGTTAACCGTCAATAAAGTCTCCGTTGTGGGTGTTGCTGGCGTCTAACGTGTGAATTTTAGGGTCTGGTTCATGACAACAATTGAAGTCCATTGTTTACGGTGACTTCTGAAGTCAAGGTTTAAAGGTTAGTTGGAGGTGTTAAAGTTACTGCAAAGTGTACTGCGAGAGTGTGTGTACGTCTGCACTACTATGTGACAGAGAATAATGGGAGGTTATAGAGGAGGAAGACAGACAATACCTCAGTGAGCGGGAAAGGGAGAAGAAGGAAGAGACGACAGGTTGAGTGAGAGAGCTCTGAACCACAGTGAACTTGAACAAATCAACACAGGCTTGTGTTTATGTGTGTGTGTTATTTCCCAGCTGTGCAGCAGGAGGGAAAAAAACACAGCAGACAGCAGAACAAAACAAACAGAACACACAAGGGCAAAAAGTGCACATATATATATAAAGAGGCAGAAAAAAGCCATTGTTGGAGCCAGGGAACAAAGGAAGCCGGGACAATGGGGGAGAGGCTGACAAAAGCCGCCGGCCGCAGGAAACAGGCCGGATAACAATGCCAGCGGAATGTGCCGACCAACTCGGGAACACAGCAAAAAAATGCGGAGCGCCACTGTTCTACGGAAAGCATAATAATGATTAGAGCCCCCCTCCACTTCATCCAGCTCTCCCAGCCTGTGTACTGTGTTTCCAAACAAAGTCACCTGTCTGCCAGGGTCCAAGGCTCCAAACCGCAGTGAAAAATAAACGTGTGTGTGTGTGTGTGTGTGTGTTTGTGTTCAAAGCTATACAATAAAATGGAGGCACAGATAAGAGGGAATGAATTCCACCTCTTTGTGGTCATTTCTGGAAATCTTCTCCACACAAGAAGTGATGAATCTAAACTTAAGTAATGCAACACAAAAATGTCTTCAAAACACCAGTGATGGGAGCTCTGAAATTTGGACTCAATCACCAGCAAATTATGGAGGCTAATGCACTGTAGTCTGGGGTAATGGCTCATCAATTTACCTTTATGCCCTGAAATGATTTACATTTAGAATTGCAGAGTTTTCTTCAAACTAAGCAGTTGCTTACACGCTGTGCTCCTCACTAAATTACGTTTGTATATCACTGAAGCCTCAGCATCATGTTTGGTGCATTTTCAACCTCAAATGCAAAGCTTATTGTTTATATTGTGAGAAACCTGCATTGCTTACATGCATGTTTTTTTTACGTGATGACCCGTGCTTTGTGCACTGCTACAGCTCTTGGAAGGTAACTGCCATCAATAGTTGATAAAAACAAATTGCATCAAATCACCAAGTGTTACAGCATGTTCATCGTCCTTATGCACATGTGAGTTCCACACATAAACATAACAAGAGCCATCTGGCCCAAACACTTCTCCATAGGGCTCATAGTTGTTAGAAGTACCACAGGGTACCTTTAAGTTCAACTGAAAAGCTGCCCTGAAATGACACTCTGTCAACCACTAGTTCAACGACTGTTGTTACCACAACAACTAGGGTTGGGCCATATCATACCGTGCACGGTAATACTGGTGTAATGTTAGGGGATGATATGAAATTGAAATATCGCAATAAAATTTGAGTGAAACGTGCATGCGCAGTGCCGTTGCTTTCGTCCAGTCTAATGCACATGGAGCGAGAAGCATGGTGGGAATGCAGTGCATCGACTGGGGCTGGACCTCGGAAAATGCGGTAGTTGTGGTGGTGTCCGGATAGCAATTCTGAGATCCGAATAGTCGACTGCCACCCGCCGCTACTCTCCCCCCGCCCACCGCCGCCAGCACCCAGTGGTGGAAACAGAACTGTGACCGCTATCTTAAACTAGCATGAGCAGCCAAGTACTGCCTGTGCGTCCTGCCCACTTCCACCCGGTCGGTCCGAAATACTCACCTGCTGCGATACACCCCCTCCCCAACTGACGTGGTGGTGAGACGAAAGAAACTGGCTGCAAAGTTTTATGTTGCAAAGCAACTCTACTTTACTTTTGTGGATACTATGCATTGTTATGCTCAGGATTTGTAAGCTCATTTAATTTAAAATGCCTTTTGATTAAACAAATTGTCAGCAAGCCATTTACAACTTATGCACTTTTGATTTTGGTACAATATAGCTTTAATGCACATCAAAAACAACTGCTTGCTAAATAGAAAATAAATTGTTCTTTTTTAAAATTTGCACCAATAAAGTTGTGCAGTTTTGAAGTATTTTGTCTTGCGTCAATGATATCGTCAGTTATATCGTTATTGCAAATTTTTTCATTTTATCGTGATAAACATTTTTGGCCATGTCACCTTGCCCAAACAACAACTACATTATTTGAAGTATTTGTATTACACATTGCTTTACACATGTAGATGTGTATTTTTTACATAGAAGTAAATGTTTGTTGGAGACATCCTACAAAATTTTGGAGAAATGGGAACACATTGTCTGCCATTTAACTTTAATAACCATCATGATGGGGACAAATCACCATGATGGCGCCGCAGATGGCTGCCTCGGTGCAGAGCTCTGCAGTACTTGGTAGTTTGTGTTAGTTTTTCCAGTGTTTCTCAGCACATATTAGTTTTACCAGCAAAGAACTTTTAACATCAGGCAACACAGTCCTGATGTTTTTCTGCAGACTTCATTGGACATTTTGGTTGGAGGAGCAGCTATCCTCTGCAAGTGTCCCAAGCGCTTTGTCAGTAAGGATTCAAAGTCGCCTTGCCGAGCATTCGCCTGGCAAACCTCCGCTCCCTTGCCAACAAAACGGAGGAACTGCTGCTCCTAACATGGATTAACAGGGACTTTTCCAACTCTGGTGCTCTGTGTTTCACAAAAACCTGGCTGAACGGAGGCATCCGGACACAGCGCTACATCTGTCGGGCTTCCAGCTGTTGAGAGCAGCACAGAGTGTACGGGGAAAATGAAAGGCAGCGGATTATGTTTATGGTGCATGGACATTACAATGATGAAGAAGCATTGCTGTCCTAACTTGCAAGTGCTCTTCATCAACTGCAAACCTTTGTGTTTACATCCCTCCTCAGGCCTGTATCAGTGCAGCGCTGCAGCTCCTGGCCAATCAGGTGACTGACACTGAGCAGCAACACCCGTACTCTCATATTCTTATTTTTGGGGATTTTAATAAGGCGAAATTTACCCGTGAACTGCCAAAATACAGACAACACATAACCTGCCCCCCCAGAGACAGTGACATTGTGGACTACTGTTACACCACCATAAAGGATGCCTGTCACTTGGTCCTCAGAGCAGCTGTGGGACTCTCTGATCACTGCCTGATCAACCTCATCCCAGCCTACAGGCAAAAACTGAAATCTGCTAAGCCTGTTATTCTCGCAGATTAATCGTAGCAACTGGACTTGCTTGAGTTCCTTAAAGTTCTTTCATCCAAGAAGCTTCATCAATTCTGACTGACTAGTTGGGAGTTCCAGATACATATATCCTTAAGGAGTCATGACCACCTGAGTTTGGTTTCAACTGGGGGTTGTTACTCCTCCCCCTGTTGTTAAAACTGTGAGGAGATGGACCAAAGAAGCAGAGGAGGACCTTCAAGCCTGCTTCGACTGCACTGACTGGAGCATCGTTGAAGCTGCTGCTGACAACCTGGATGAACTGACTGACAACTGTGACATCCTACATCAGCTTCTGTGAGGACATGTGTGTCCCACCAGGACTCGGTCAGGCCAAAGAAGAGGCCTACAGATTGAAAGCCACCACTCCTCACCTCTGCTGGGAGCCAACATCAACAACTGGCTGACAACCTGAATCTCTTCTATTGCAGATTTGAAAAGAACCACCGCACAACCCACCCCTACATCGACCATCTCTCCACACAGGCATCAACACCCCCCCGACCCCGCCACCCAACCTGCACTCAAAATCTGTGAACAAGACGTCTGCCAGCTCTTCAGAAGACAAAAGACCAAGAAAGCACCAGGCCCAGACCGAGTCTCACCTGCCTGCCTGAAAGTCTGTGCAGATCATCTGTCACCTGTCTTCACTCAGATCTTCAACAGGAGCATCCTGAAGTCTCTTCCTGCTTCAAACGTTCCACCCTCATCCCAGTCCCCAAGAAACCCAAGATCACAGGACTGAATGACTAACAGACCCGTTGCTCTGACATCTGTGGACATGAAGTCTTTAGAGAGACAAGTGTTGGCCCAACTGAAAGACATGACCAGACCCCTGCTGGTCCCCCTGCAGTTTGCTTTCCAAGCAAACAAGTCAGTGAATGATGCTGTCAACATGGGACTGTATTACACACTGCGACATCTTGACAGACCGGGGACCTACACGAGGATTCTGTTCATGGACTTCAGCTCGGCCTTCAACACGATCATCCCGGATCTCCTCTTGCCCAAACTCACCCAGCTGTCGGTGCCAGACTCCACCTGTCAGTGGATCACCAGCTTCCTGACAGACAGACAGCAGCAGGTGAGGCTGGGCAGCTTTATGTCAGCGCCCGCACCATCAGCACAGGGATGTGTTCTCTCCCCTCTGCTATTCTCTCTGTACACCAACGACTGCACCTCCTCCTGAAGGCTCCTGAAGTTTGCAGATGACATCACTGTTGTTGGACTCATCCAGGATGGTGATGAGTCTACATAAAGAGAGAAGGTCAAGCAGCTGGCTGTCTGGTGCAGTCTCAACAACCTTGAGTTGAACACACTCAAAACAGTGGACATGACAGTGAACTTTAGGAAGAACACCCCTGCACTCCCACCCCCTCACCATCCTGAACAGCACTGGGGCTGCCATGGAGTCCTTCAGGTTCCTGGGTACGACCATCTCTGAGGATCTGAAGTGGGAGATCCACATAGACTCTGTGGTAAAGAGGGCCCAGCAGAGATTGTACTTCCTCCCCCAGCTGAGGAAGTTCAACCTGCCACAGGAACTGCTGACCCAGTTCTACTCCGCACTGCTGAGAAGATCATTGGTGCCCCCCTGACCCCCTTCCAGGACCTGTACTTCTCCAGAACGAGGAAAAGGGCAGGAAAAATCCTCTCTGACCCCTCTCTCCCAGGGCACTACCTTTTTGAACTAATGTCGTCCGGTCGCTGCCTCAGAACTCTGAACACCAGAACATTGACGCACCGGAGCAGCTTTTTCCCACAGGCCATCTCCTTCATTAACACCAAACCAGTTAACCACAAATAGACTCTTCAAATAGTGGACTCATGTGCAATGAATAGTTCATTCTATGTGCAAATCATTTAACACTGTAATTTATCTTATCTTTTATGTAAATATAGTGGCACTGTTTTTGTTTGTCTGTTTGTTTTGTAGGGATTTAGATCAAGATTTTATTTTATATTTATTACTTACTCTGTTACTGTCCCAACGTTTTACTAACCTTTCGTGAGTACTATATTTCATGTAACCAAGGCAAATCCCTTGTGTGTGCAAGCTTACTTGGCAACAAGACTTTTCTAATTCTGATTCTGATATGTAAGGCAACAAATGAAATAACTACACACTTTAAAATCTGCTACAAATGCAGTCTCCAATGTGTAGGTGACAAAGCATCACGATCTCACTTATTGTGGCGCTGTCCTCCAGCGGCACTGATCTGAAAAAAATCTGTTCAAGCATGTTAATGCAAAGAACTGCCCTTGAGTGTCTTGACACATACAACTTCAAACTCATGGTTTCAGTTTTTAATTATATTGTACTTGAAACCATTAAATGTAAGCACTGCAGTTTTTTTAAATTTTTTTTTTACCACTGCCACCTTTGACACAAATAAATATGAATGTATATGTCAATTTCAAACTTTTAAGAAAAAATGGCTTTTAAAATATTTAATAAGGAAGGAATTCCATTCATCATCTCAAAGACATGTAGAACATATTATTATGAGAGCTGCATATAGCACTAGGACTTAGGCATGCTGCCAATAGGTCCAGAGGTCCCAGCATTGCAACAAAAAAATCCTGTGCAGCCCCAAAATGCATTATCCCCATTAGCCACCATTACGAAAGAGATATCTGTAAAACTTTTGACAAAACACCTCCGACTGCAACTTCTTTCTCAAACTCAACTTTCAAATTTCTGTGTATATTTGAATATTCTAAGAATTATCCTCAGATGCCTTAATATCATTACTCCAGCCAATATTGACAGGCAGTCATGAGACTTGCATCAAAACGGAACAACGACCCATAGTCACCAGCCATTCAATTTCCGGTAGCCATCATCAGGCTGCTAGGATGCTGATCATTGGGTCCAATGATGGCTACTGCTAGGATAGGAGGATACCAAGTTGGTCACACCTGTGTCCAGTTAGGATGATGAGAGTGATGCTGTTGTCCTGCTAACGGAGGATGCGAAAGCTAGCAGCAAAGCTGAAGCTAATGAGGAGCTCCTTACTGACTCCTCAAAAAGAGCGTCAGAACACTTTGTGACAGACGGAAGGACGACATCCCTTCGCCTCTTTTGATGGAGTCTCTGTGGCACAGATAAAAGGGGCTGATGAAGATAATGCTGGCAAAGTACAATATGGATGTTGCAGCTGCTCAGTGTTGCAGCTGAAAAGCTGTCAATGTCAAGGCCCAAGGTGACAGTCG
Source organism: Stegastes partitus (assembly GCF_000690725.1). Classification (NCBI taxonomy): domain Eukaryota; kingdom Metazoa; phylum Chordata; class Actinopteri; family Pomacentridae; genus Stegastes; species Stegastes partitus. The sequence continues at coordinate 129,110 of NW_007579240.1, forward strand.
AAACCTCAACCTCATGCTATGAGAGCAAATTGCTTTCAAGAGCAACACATACCACCAAGCAGGTTTTCCATGAGTACGTAGATGTGACACCCCAGAAGTCACACACTGCCGGGGAAACCCCTTTATAACCCATCCAACAGCATTTAACTGTCCTGGAAGTAAAAGAAAAAGGATTCCCAACGTGTGAAATCTAGTAGCCTTTGATCTCCATTTCGAAACAAGAAGCTCACCATGTCATTGTCTGGTCAAACTCTGCCCTCCAAGACCGAGCATCTGCAGCTTTCCCTGACTGATAAGTCGTACAAATCTGTCACGACCACTGCGCATGCCCTAAATGCCTCATCACTCCTTCTAGACTGCTTGGTGGATGTCCTGGAGGAGGCAGGTGTAAGCCACAGTACCAAGGAGCTGTGGGAATACCTCAGTGTCATCACAGACCAGTGCCTCAATCTCACTGGAGCAGCATTGTAGAAAGAGCTGTCACCATCATTGTTTTCCAGGAGACAGCAGGTTGGCTGAGTCTTAGAGGACTCACAGACTGACAGAAAAGAGACATTCTAGACAAGAGTGTCGACCCCGCTGACTTCTTCAGCACTGCTGTCGGCACCATGCAATGGTACAAATAGAGAGAGGCCCTGCAGCTGTGTCTCCCTGGAAAGGCCCAGGTAGTGTCATCAGTGCAGCCTGCCCCCGGCATGGTTACACAATTCTGGGCCATACAGCTGGACCACCAACTTTCAAAATCCTCTCGACATCCAGCTCCTCAGATGACAGCCACGAACCATTGGGACTACAGAAGTGGGTGTGGCTTCAAGTATTTCCTGAACTCCAAAAAAGGAGGAAAGCTGTGTTCAACACTGGATCTGCATGTGATGAATCAGCCTCTAAGGACATACAATTCCAAATGCTGACAAATGCCACTTTGTACCTTTATTGCATCTAGGTGATTCGATTACAGCAATAGAATAGAATAACACAGAACAGAATAGAAATACTTTATTGATCCCCGATGGGACATTCTGTATAGATAGCCCTGTAGGATGCACATTTTCACATGACAATTTATCCCCTTATTTACGATTTGCATTTCAAAGCAAGATATAAGAATACCTGATTCTATCTTTTGGTCTCTCACTGAGTCCAAGGGTGTTTGTCAAATGGACAGAGGTGGTCATTGCCCTGTTAAAGTGACAGGACATCTGCATAGCAAAGCAAATAGACGACTGATCAGAATGAGACATAGTAGCAAGAGAACACACCGGGATGGCTGTAGATCACCTACCAAATTTCTCTCACAGGAGGTGTCACTAGAAGTAGTTTTGTCCAGAAAAGTGGTACTTACAGATACAAATCTAGATGGCTGGCTCGAAAGGGCCTGTAGGCCACTACAGATTGGTCACATGAACTGGCTGGAACTGCTTCCAGCCTTTCTGACTAAAGCACTTTCTCCCGTTGGTGAGAAACCACCAGGTTTTGATCAGACCAGGCAACACTATGGTGGTAGCCTACATAAACAGACAGGGCAGGCTATGGTCCTGTTGTACATGCTGGCTTGCAAACTGATCATATGGAGTAGCATTCACCTGTTGTCACTGAGAAACAGATTTACTGTCCAGGGGAAATCTACAGTATGGAGACAGGATTCTCAATCCACAGGTGGCAGCCCAAATGTGGGCCTGCTTTGGCTAGCCACAGATGTCCACCTGTTTGCTTTAAGAGAGGACGCTCAGTGTCCCAGTTATTTCTCCCTGAACAATCAGGACGCCCCATTGGGAATAGACAGTGGTACACAAGTGGCCACAGGTGCTACTTTATGAGTTTCCACTACTTGCCCTGATTCACCCCACACAGACCAGAGTGAGGAAGAGGGGTCTAACAATGATACCTGATTGAGCCCCAGGTTGAATATCTGCCACTGTCTAGCAGATATGATGCCACTCCTGTGAAGTCAGCATTGGCCATTTCCGCTGAGAGATTTCCCGTCCTCATCCAGAATGCCTCGCCCTATGTGCCTATCTTGGGGGAGGTCAAATCTAGATGCAGTGGGACTTTCCCAGAGGGTAAAAACCACTATTCACAGTGCAAGAGTCTTTTCCACAAGAACGTTGTATGAAAACAAATGAAGGGTGTTTGAAGAGCAGTGCAGGAAATCTCAGATCATTTCCCTTGCTTTGTAGCAGCAGTTCTCTCTTTCCTTCAGGAGCTGCAGGACAAATGCAAGGCCTTTTCTACTATGAATGTGCATTTGGCAGTCATGTCAGCCTGCAATGTAGACTGTGCAGACCACAGCGGGAGCCAGCAACACTTTGGTCCGTCCTTTTATGAAAGAAGCATGGTGGCTCCACCCAGTGTTTTAAACATTTGTCCCTTTATGTGATTTATCTCTGGTACCTGACACTGTCTCTCATCTTAAACCGCTGGATTAGGTGGACATGAAGACACTATCTCTTTATTCCCACATCAGCAGAATGTAAGGTAATCTTAAGGTCATACTCAGACCCAAATCCTGCCTTTGTGCCAAAAAATCCATCACTGGGGTGTGTTCCTTCAGCGCTAGAGGCAATTTGTCCCTTTTCCTCTCCTGAACACAAGTGCCTGCATGCTCTCTATGTAGTGAGAGCTTTGGGCGCTTGTACTGAAAGAACATAGTCTGATTTACATAGTCTGATTAGTTGTTTGTTTCACTGGCTAAATCCCATGTGGCCAAGCCCATTAGTAACCAATGACTATCCCATTGGATTGTAGAAGCAACTGAGATGGCCTACAGCAGCAAGGGCATGAAAATCCCTTTAGGGTTCTGTGCCAATTTAACCAAAGGTATTGCAATTTCCTGTGCTCTCTTTAAGGTTGTGTCAGCAGAAGATGTACAGCAACATATGCAGCAAGCTGGGCTTCACCTCTGATCTTTGCATGGGACATCCTCGATAAACAGTCTAGGCTCAATCTGACAATCTCTGCATTTCTACCAGGGACGTGTGGTCAGGGTAAAGAAAAAAAAACATATAATGATAAAATAATTTAAATGGTTATATTTATCCAGTGATTTGTACTATATTTATTTTTTCATTTAGCCTCACCAATTTTGATGATTTTCACCTATTTTGATCAAAATTGCTGAATTTTCACAATTTCCTATTCAAGCGCTTGGAAGAGAAGCTGATGAGGCAGTGGCGAGCTGAGCCTCACCTTGGATTGCACAATCCCTCAGTGTGCAGGCTGCCTGCAGTGACAGCATGCTGCTGTCTGGATGTCGCCAATAACATGGTTCAAACACATTTATTATATGAACTGATTTTCCATAGTTCAGCTGATGTATATAACAATGTACAGTGTTTTTTGTCACCAACTGTATGTGTGTAACGTGTTTCGTGTGCTGAGTGATCATAAGGCAGCTGAGAAGAGGTTCCAGGTGAGGCAGGCAGTTCTCTTGCCTCATGGCAGGGGGCGCTCTGACCCCAGACATACTTCTTGTGAAATTGCAGCGAAGAAAGATAAGGACACTTTTACAAAAAAGTAACGGACATTTTGTCCACAAGGAGCAGCGCATGGACTTCATTCTTCTCTTTTTTTAATGAAATATGCGTTTTGAGGGCTACAGTTTATATGTATAAGGAATGCAGATATGAAACATAACCTGTAAACTGCTGCCAATCAAATGGCAAATGAGCTACTGTGTAGAGTGCATATATTTGTAAATCAGATTCTGATGAAGTCAGTGCCTCACCAGCCATGAACCTCACCGCATGCCACTGATTTCTACTTAGAAAGAGACTGAAATTCACATTTGAAAGAGACGTTGAGGTTACTTATCTTGTAACTCTGTTCTCTGATAACAGAGTGGAATGTGTCTCCCCAAATCACAATCCTTGCATAACACAGGGAGAGGTGGACTGTCTTGAAAGACGGGTGATGTAGCACCAACCACTTTCGTAGGGAGGTAGTGGGGCTCCACCTTGACGCAAGCGTCATGGGTGGATAACTGATATCGTGGCTTCAAGGACAAAGCTAAGAAACCATTCACTCATCATGAAACACCTCTCTTAGTTCATCAACCACAACAGTGGTTATGAGATAATAATCTCAAACTTTCTATTATGAATATCTATTCAGTGGAGGTTTCATATTTGTAAAATCTCCCCCCAAAAAGGCCAGCTCTTACCAAAGTAGAATAATATTACGATTGCATTTCAGCAAAAAGCTGCCTACCTGTCTGGGCACTAAACCAGTGAGGATTGGACATGAATGTGTGTTTTTTTTTCCAGGCTGGGACTTAAATGCGTTAGTTTTGATGAATTCATTACAGAAAAAATAGTGTGTTAAAAATAATGCATTTAATCACATTGTGATGCCCACAGCCACACAGAAGGTTGCAGGACCCACACACTGACAAACACCATCGCCACATGTTCAGTTACTTTGAGTTACAGTCACATAAATTACACACACACACACACACACACTAGAAATTGGTTTATTAGCACTTTGACAACACTGTTTTCTAGATGGAGGGCACACATTTAGTTTGCATTGTTTGTCATTTTGCTATTAATTCATTTCTCTTTTCTTTGAGTTACCTGGCTGCCGTGTGGCATTTCCTGGTTGGAGACTGACAAAAGATGGGGCTGAGGGAGGAGCATGGCTTTATTCTGAAGGCCCTCTCTCAGACCAGACCAAGAACTCTGACATCACAGGGGGGATTTGGGTTTCTTTGTATTAGTTTTAGTTGTCGCCTATATAGTTCCCCCTCATGCGTTAAATTTGGTCTGATCAGCCAGTATATATGTTGCCCCAGCATCTCAGTCTGGGAGGTCTGTTAGTTGAGTTAATGTTGAATTTTGTTTGCCTTATTTTTCAGTTATATTATATTTATACATAGTTATATTTTGTTGACCCCTTTAAAGGGCCCTACAACTCTGATTTCAGTATTTTCAGTTGTTTTGTTGGTAAAATTTATTTTTTGTTGGAGAAAATAAACTTTTCTTTTGTGAACTTTAACTCTGTGTTTTTGTGCTTTGACTGCTTGGTGACACACACCTTTGTCAGTTCCCTAACTTCTTGCACACCGGTAACTCTGATGCACACACTCCAGCTTAGCAGGTGGCATGAATGAAAGTTTGCTACCAGCCATGAAGAAGATGCATGGGATGTATTAAGTGATGTCAGAGTGGAACGTTTTTTTTCTTATCACGGCCTTAATGCGAGTCCACAGGAGCGAAACCTGCCAAAATTGCATTAAGTAAAAGTCAAGTCTACTTTATGCAAATGAGCTTGCAGGGGACGCTCCAGAACACGATGCGGGGCGTTTCACATACACGATAAATGGTATATGTCTGTTCATTGTTTCAGTCGTCAGCCAAAATTGATCTGAATTGAAAAACTTCACTTATTGTGTCAAATTCTTGCTATTTGATTTTTTAAAAAAGCGATTTATAACGATTAATTAATTACAAAGCCTCCAATTAGATTGTTTTAATCGCATCCCACCACTAGTATTTATACATCAGTGTGTATAATCATATAACACTTAGTTTAGACAAATGAAGCTCACCAACAAGCCCCGTAGCACATGAAAGGAGGAGAGACAGCAGTCAAACTCATCAGATGCCACCAGCATGACTACAAGGACATCAGTTATTTGTCTGTGTCTGTATGTGGATATTTGTCTATGTGGCATGTCTTATGGTCAATATTATTTTAAAAAACAACTGTTTTTGGTTTAGACAGCACAAGTTTGCTTGTTCATTTTGTTGTCGCGTGATCTGAATGTTACATAAAACACGCTAAGACTTGATATCTGTCATATTCGGAGTAAATTAACAACATCTTGAAACCCGCAAGATTCCAATCCTATTTCACTGCTGCTTTTAGATGTGGTGTGTAAATGTACCAAATGTTAGTAAGGAAACTGGACGGAGGGATGAAGCTGCTGAAGTGAGAAAGTGCTCGGCCAACATTTGTGCAGTAGCCAATGCTGTCAGCGAGGGGTTGATTGTTGATTGTGCGACAGTGGGGGAGAGTGGGGGCGTCTCGCCGGCAAAGACAACATATCGAGTTCAGTCCCACGCTACAAGTTATTCCTGGGTCTCCCCTCCACGTTCCTCAGGGGTTAGACTGTAGAGCTGCCACAGGTGGCTTTCACACGCCTCTGCACAGACTCTGAGACTGTGTGTGTGTTTGTCACCCTGTGCTGAGGTATGCACACAATCTCTGTGACCCACGGAGCTGTTGACAGCAAGGAATGAGTGTCAAGGGGCATGTATGTTTTACAAGCACAAAGGTGTTTTTTTAAACAATGCCTTGAGCATCTTAGCGAGAACAATGCAAATCGCTCAAGGTTATCGCCTCCCTCCACATCACTCTCATCTAGTTAAACACGCACTTAGCCTATTGGCAGCTGACTGCACTCATGTGGAACCTGACCTTGTGCATGCATATACATAATGTGTATGTGATGTGTGTGTGTTGCATGATTTCAGTCGGGCCTGCATATGTATATATACACACATACATACATATATACATACACATATATATTTAGTTGTCACAGGCATTTCATGACAGAGCTCCCACAGTAAGTTCCCAATCTGCTGTGCAACCGTGTTAACACAAGTGTGAACCGATGTATAAACAAATGTTTGGGGAAATGATTCAGAGTATAATTGCATAATCCAGCATTCCTGGCCACCTAGAGAGAGTCTCATCGGAAAAAAGAATCTCATCTAAAAGAAAGTCTTTTTAACATACTAGGCGTTGTGTCCACACCATGAATCTCTGTGTCATCTTTGCTTCTGCATGGAAATAATAATAATAATAAAAAAACGATTACCTCTGTGATACAAGGGTGTTTATCTTTAGCTAAGGATTCCTCATGCACCCAACTGCAGCTGGTAACTGGTACCAGAAAAGTAAACAGCATTACACCAGTAATACAATACCTGGGTACATTTCAGAACTCCTCCCAGGGCCTCTTAGATAATCAGAGCAACTGCTTTTAACTGCTCCATAATCAAGGCTAGTGGGTAAGGTAGCCTTTGTGGTGGCATCGTCAAGGCTTTAAAATAGCTTTCCTTTTTCAATCAAATGTTCTCCCTCTATTGACACTTTGAGGACAAAAGTCAAGATGTACATTAATTCAGTGACCTTTGCTTCTTCTTAATGGTCGTCATATTGTTTTTTGCTTTATAACAAATCTTTTTTTTTCTGTATTATTCATACTGTCTTGTGTTTCCATTCATTATTGTTCACTACTATCCCCTGCTGTAAGGTTAATTCTCCTGACAAAGCAGACAGGGAGGGGTTGGATGAAGGAGAAAGCCTCTGCCTTGTGATAAAACTCATCTACTCTTCTTTCAGCACTAACAGAACAGGAAGGTTATACTTCCCATGACAAAGGAATCACTTCGCATAAAACATTCAGTTACCTGACAAGTTGTAACATGTAAAACCCAACATTTCTGCCCTGGAGGTTTGGCAATGCAAATCCTTTCTGTTGTTCTTCCTTTCTTTGCTTTTTTCTTTTCTTCCTTTGTTCCCTTGTTCTTTCTGTCACTGTGTTTTGTTTTGTTTTTTTCTTTTGTGCCTAGCCCCTCCTGTCAAAAGAAGCTTGTTGGGTTTATAATGTCCTCATGGCTTACCAACTAGTGCCTGGGGCAGAAGAGCAAAAGCTGCACAATAGATAGAGAGTGCCAAGAGCCAATCTTAGTAGTTAAGAACAGCAGATTGAGGTGTTAGACATCTAAAGAAGCTTACCTGGTGATAAAGAAATAATAGTAGTCTTATTGTCAACACTAAGAGCCACATCTGTTATGGCGGAAGGTTCACTGCACGGACATGTTAATGACAGAAAACTTCGACATGACTCAAGCTGGCTTGAAAAACAGTAATCTCTAAATAAACAACAACAAAAAAAAGCATACAAAAAAAAAAAACAGCAACACAATGAACACCCTGATCTTAGCAAATTCCCACAGCCAGCTCCATCACACTTCATCCCTGAATGAGAATCAATTGCAGGAAATTTTCTCACATACTTCATAATTGTTCCTAACAGAGTTCTCAAAGCAAGTTTCCAACCTGCTGTGCATTCACATTATTAAACCCAACGTATAAACGTGTTATATGTCATAAAATGTTTGGGAAAATGTTTCACAGTTAGCAGTGTTTGCTTATGGATGTTAAAATCAATTAAAGAGTTCTGTACCAACTAGATCCAGTCTGATCCCGGTGCTTGGCTCAGGCTTATCACAGCAAGAACGCCAGAAAATGTAAACGTCCCTGGAGTCTATCCAAGCTGACTTAGGGTGAAGGCAGGGGACACCCTGGACAGGTCACCAGTCTGTCACAGGGCTACACTTAGAGACAGACAACCAAGCACACTCACATTCACACCTACGGACAATTTAGAATCAACATGTTTTTGGACTGTGGGAGGAAACTGGAAAACCTGGAGAGAACCCACGCTTCACGGGGAGAACATGCAGAAAGATCCCGGTGTCATCACTAGGACGCGAACCAGCGACCTTCTTGCTGCGCGGCAACAGTGCTAACCACTGTTCCACTGCGCCCCATGGCTAAATGTGTTAAGTTTAAACTTTGACAACGAAAAAAATATTTGTTGACAACCTGTTTTTAAAAATGAAAAAGAAGCTAAAACCAAATAAAAAATGTATGTTTTAAAATAAGAAATTGGATGAACTTCTCTACATTTTTAACAACAAATAAACACTAAACAAATATGTTCAAGAAGCACAAATGGACAAACAAACTAATCACTGCGTTGACGGAAATCAAGGACTTTCCCCCAGTATTTCTTTAGTTCTGTAGATTTATTTGATCTTTTGTACAATCATTAGTCTTACCTAGCCAGCCCTAGTCAGTGTGCCAGAGTTCAGAAATGAGAGCATCATTTGGATTAACTAAGGGGAGGTTACCTGCTGTACCACTGCAGAGCAGAGGGACATGGACACTGAGCCGTTTCCATTAACCTTGCCATAGATGAGAATAACACCTGTAGCCATGGTAACTGTACACAAAGATGGCGACGGCTGTAGCCAGAAGTGCTTAGATAGAAGAAAAAAAAAAAAAACAGAAAAACATGAAAAATATCAGTGGCAGTAACTAGAATAAATAAAGTAATGACTACAATTTGACGAAAACAGGTGTCAGAACTGAAACCGGGCATCTCCACTGCAAAGCCAAGACACATCAGGCATAAAGTAAAGATCTTTGAAGTCAAAACAGACCCAAAAAATTTAAAATCTATCATATTTATAGCATTTCAGTTGACAAAGAGCCTCCCTTTTTGGAGACCACCAAACAAAAAAAACTCCTCACACTTTAAACTCCTATTTAAAAAAAAAAAAATTATTTCCTGATAGATGTCGTTAAGACAGCCACATGCACACACACACACCACAACACACACACACACACACAACTCTTCAACAAAGCTTCCTTAGGTTGCTGACTGGGCCTCATTAGAGGATGAGCTCTCAGGATTGGAGATACAAAAGCCTCACTCTCTTCTTTTTTCCTCTTGGCCTTTTGATGTCAAGGGTACTGAACCATAGTGCATAGTCCAAGGAATAAGCTCATCAGCAATACACATGCAGCTTTCTCTCTTTTTTTTTTTTATCTTGCACTGAATATGTGTGCGTGTACATGTGTGTACGTGTGTGTGTGTGTGTTGGGAAGTGAACACAGTAAGCTACAAGCATGATAAGATGTTGTTGTTCTGTGGTTCCTGGTTGCTGGTCAGTTCTTCACACAAAGAGCAGTGTTGGGAACTCCAGCACTGCGATTGAGTGATAGAGACATCACAAAGACTACATTTTACTCCCTTTTTTCTCTTGGAGTTCAGGGGCTGCCCCTCAGAGGCCCCACTGCACACACACACACACACACACACACACACACACACACACACACACACACACAATTAGTTTGCTATAACATTTAAACACTTTTCCTGTGTGATGACAGCGCCTCTGTTGCTGATGAAAAGTTCATTTTTGGGGGAAAAAAAGGGGGAAATGTCATACATCAGCAGTAATTTTTAAACCAAGTTGTCTTTTGAGGTGAATAAGGCCACACCCTGTGTAAAGGAAAAATGACTTTCCTTATTTGGAGTTAACCTTATAGAGAAGATATTGAAGCCTGATTGACCTCCTTAGGTAAATGTAGTGCTTGTAGCAGATGTGCGCTCTGTATCTCATAGATTCTTGACCTCACGTAAACCTCATTGTAGGAGGACAGGCAGGCACTCCCTGCACCTCTCAAGGCCAGATTATACCCAGGTGCTGACTTATCTTTGTTTCCCTTTCTCCCATAAATCTGGATGTGGCTCCCACTGAAGGTGGATATAAGACTAAAGGTGTGAGAGGGATCTTCAGAATTGATGCTGTTCTGTTGGTGCCACTTCTCCTGATCAGTAAACCTTATGTCAGCCGAAGCCATCTGAGTCTCCGGTGTGTCTCTCTGTGTCGAGTTCCTCATCCTACATCAACCTCTTCCAGAATTTCCACACACGTCCTAAAAGTGAGCAGTGACGGTCACCTGTTATGTGGAGAAGAGGAGGACGACAGCAGGATCTGCAGACCTGTAGTGTGGCAACAAGAAATTAAAAGTCCTTTTCAGACATGGGATCCGTAGCATTGACGGCTTCATCAGTCCGCTCAAATGTTGGCATTGTGCCTTTCAGAAATAGGTCACTTCTCTGTTAATGTTGCTGATGGTTTCCCTCGTACCAAACAGAGCTGTGGTAGGCAATAGATATTTGTCATTTACACAAGTTTATCAATTCACCAAGTGATGCATAATGCACAAAAATGCAATAAGAAACAAAAGATCAAATCTAAACAGTAGCTTATTACAGTGTTCAAAATCATTTTCTTTGTAGTTTATTTGGTATTTCCTAAACCTAAAGCTCATGTGTGATGATACGACTACTTTACCAAGAGTAAAAGAACCGTGTGACTTGCTGTTAGATCCTGATCAGTTCTGTCTCCATGTTGGGGATTATTTATAATTAGAACTAATTAATGACGTAACTGCTATTGTTTTGTGCAAAAATGTGTAGAACTCTTTTGTGTTGGAAGAGCTCATATGGATCCTGCTGCTACCTAATGACATATTTGATTGATGTCATGACCTATTTGGGAAAAGCTGGAGAGTCAAACCATCAGCTGGAAGAAGCCCAACTCAGTTACCACTCATATGATTGAGGTATTCTGTGCATTAGTGTCAAGTAAGTGTCTTTCATAATAGGTAGATAGTCAGCTATCATAACACAGATGTTTACACTGTCATTGTCTGGCACAGCAGTTTGATTCTTTTACAACTTTTACAACATCCAGAGACCAATTATTCCAGCTATAAAACCTTAAAGGGAAGTGCTGTAGCACACCACAGGACCAACGATTGCTTTTAAAGAGAAACCTTGAGCTTCACTTGAGAAAAAAAAAAAAAAAAAAAAAAAAAAAACTTTAATAGCATAATTATTTTTTTCCCCCTTAACAAACAAGGAGATATTTACAATTAAAAAGATTAAAGTTATTTGAATCAAAAAATACATGAGTTTTTTTCAACAAGTTTGCTGTGTATATATTTAATGAATTCAGTTAAATAATTATTTAACTCCATGCATGATAAATTAATTGATGATTCTAAATTGGTTATATGTGCACAGTGAAGTTAATGCATGTATACTATACTCAACTAAACCAGGGTTACAAATGCTAATAATCAATCAGTGATTGGTTAAAATATTGATTTAATCGATTGTGAGGTAATTAGGTATAGACAGGCGGATTTAATACATTTTTAAAAATCTGAGTATCAGTTTAGATCAGTTGAGAAACAGAAAATACTAATTTAATTAATAACTCATACAGTATTTTTTTTAACTTCAAGCAAACTAACTGATTATATATCAGTTTAGTTACTCGGTTAAATTTCCTGCATTGAACAAAGACCAAATAAATTATGTTTGAATTGAGTTCAGTTTTTTAGATAGACTGCTCAATAGTTTCATATACAATCATTCCGATGCGCTACAGCTAACGCTAGCTGGTGATTTAAACATATTCATCTAAATAATAATGCATTAATGCCTCATCAATCACAACAAATCTCACTTGTGTACATTGGCTGCTTTAAACAGTGACACCACTACTGTGATCTTGGCCTGGTGATACTTGCAGCACCTACCCCTGTTATTTCCATAGATTTTCTCACATTTCCATTGAATCTGGATAACGGATCTGATCGGCACAACACATGTTCACCCAAACTGTAGTCTTCTGCGTGACTGCTGCATTCTTTTTATTTCCTTCCAGCGATATTATGTATCTGCTTACAAGGACAGATGACACACAGCATATGACTCACTTCAGATTACTCTCAATCAGTAAGATTTTAATTTGTTGTCAGGAGATCAGGGTCGACTATTATATTTAAATACAGTTCCTTGTAGGCTGCAGCCTTTTTCATAACCATAGGATGAGGCAATCATTGTTTTAATCTCTGGGTGTTTCTCATAAAGTAACCATAGCTTAGGCACTTATTAAACAGCCCAGCCAGGTCTATTTAAGGATGAAATTATTGCTAATCACTAACAGTCATTAAAGGAATCGCTTTAAATTAGCATCCTAGTCGTGGTGTGTGGATGTTGGTAGTGGAATCTGAGTCACAGAGCCAATCATCCCACCTTGACTTATTCCTAACATATGACTTTCATTCTTTTTTCTCTGTGTTCTACTGGGTGACACTGTGAATGGCTGTGGTTTCTGTCCTGGGCATTTTCTGAATTTCTACAAAACTGATAAGCATCAACTTTGTGCTTCTCTTTTATCCAATCATCCAGTCAATCATAACCCAAACCAACACTAGTAAGTATTCACACCATAGCCCTAAGGCTTCACATGCCACAGTGACATGCTCACAGCTAGTGCTTGTATCCACAGCCAATGACAGCTACGGGACATGACATAAGATGCATTTACAAAGTACAGTAACATGCAATTCTATTGACCAGCTATCAATTAAAATTATACTAGTCAATGCAAAATGATCTTTGACAAAGTGCAATAGGAATATAATTTGAAGGGCAGCTCTGTCACACGGAGCAGTAAATGCAAAGCAGAAAGAAAAGATACATTTGTATCTATATTCAATCATCATCATCATCAATACCACCTTTGTATTTTAGCGGCTTGCGTAATAGAAGCGCACACATATGACTGTGCAAGAAAAAGGATTTGGAGAACCGCGTCCAGCAGTTTTCCCAGTCAGGTGTGTAACCTGAGGTAAGAGGACAGGTTGAAGTTGACAGTCTCTCCAGCCAGCAGCTGCTACGTTGCTCTAATGAGGTGCGTTCAGGTTCAGGCTGCTTGAGATTTTCACAAAAATTTGCGTTTTAGTGTCAAGAAAACAAAAGTACAAATTTAGCTGTAGCAGCACTTCGACCACTTTGTAAACGACTTCTCACATACAGTTAACAAAACACAGCAACACAACACAATGAAGCGCTGCAAACTTTCAGAACTGCTGTGATGCAGGCTGGACTTTCTTTTCAGCAGTTAAGTGTTTTCACTGTATTATTATAATAACTGCTTTATTGTGTACCTCTGCATTGTGTGTTTGGAATATTGCAATATCTATGTGCTGGAAGCATTTGTTGACCTTGAATTTGTTGCAGTGACAAACTCAAAACACTGACACTAGACCAGCCATCGAGACCAGACAGAAAATACTTGATCAAATATCAGCACGCAGCTACTAGACAACAACATTCCTTGAGATTCTCAAAGGTAGCATTCAACTTCTAGGGACATTAGCATTGCAGCTAAGGTGTTGCTTAACAGCACAAACAGCAAATTGTAGAGTGGTAGTTACCACGCAGACCAATGCTGAACACGCATTTGTTCTCAAGAAGGTGGTTCTCATCTGTCAGAGGACAAAAGCGGCTACAAAGATAGATTGCTTCATGTTATCGGTGACAGTCCACATAATCCACATGCAAACGCAAATGTATGGAAATATCAACAAAATAAAAGAGTGTCCTTTCACAGTGCAGCGTAAAGGCAAAAGTACAGCCTAAAGTATTCAGCCAGTGAATTAAGAGCAAAAGAATTTAAAAGCTGGATTTTATTTATGTTGTATGTCAGTGTCTGTGCTACTGTTTTATTGCTCCGCTCGTCTTCTCCTTCGTCGCTGTGTCTGTTCCACTCCACTGTGCGTGTGCGTATGTCTGTTTCCAGACACGTGTTTGTGTGCTCCACACTCGCTACCACTCATGCATGGAGACAGAAATAAAAACAGACATGGAGCCGAGTGGAACAAACAATCAGCAGAGCAAAGAACAGACAGGTGAAGTGAAGGTAACATTACTGAACTTGTCAACAACTCCTTACAGCCATTCAGTGTGTTTTACAATTTAGCATGGCCTAATGTAAATGGCTGGATTATTTTTTGTTGGCTCTCGTGAACTCAACCGTTCTGGTTGCAAATGAATCATGACGGGAGCGAGGAGGTGTGGCTGATGTGCCTGTTTGTTTTGCTCTGAGATGCTTGTGCACCAGCACTGTCCAGTGGTTCTGGATGTTACATACAGACCTTCAGGTTCTTCTTTTTACTTGCTGTATGTTCAAGTGTTCATTCAAATTTGTGATTGACTGATGCTATAAAAAATGGGACTTTCATCATAACTGACTGCTGTGGATGACAGGTGCTGTGAATAAAGACCTCTGCTCAGGATTTGTACAGTACAGTGATAAAGGACTCTTTTTTTTAATCAACTATGTGATTTAACGTCTCCACAAAGTGAGTTGTGTTGCAATAAACTGCACTATTTGTTACTCTGAAAGATCAGGGGAATCTTAGCTGGTTTCGTTTTTTGGTAAGTTACGTTTGTGTTTTTGAAGGTTAACTTTGCAAGTTAACACAAATGTTATAACCTGCAAGCAATGAGCACAACACATCTACAGAAAAAAGGTAAATGCCATGTAGCAAGCAAACTAGACAACTACCATTTGATCAAGACAGGCATAGAGAACTCCGATGGAGGTGTGCTCCTCTCCTGTTGTAAATAGTCTTAATCACTGGAAGCAGTCTGTGGGTATAAGCCTGCCACTTAACTCTACATTACATGACCTTCTTCTCTCCTTCTGAATTAATACTCCACTACAGCGATCCTCTATGAAAATGTTTTACGGGAAAAAAAAAAAGAAAATGGAGGTAAAGGACAATAGGTTGTTTACATCTTATATTTCTGTACTTCCTTTGTTACAGTCAGAAATGAGATACTTTCATATGACAGATCTTATGTGACTGTACGTCTACATTAACAATGATCAACAACATACAAATATCATATGTTGTGCTTGAATCCTGCTCAGTCCACTTCACAAGACTGGCTCCCACCCTCTCTCTCTCTCTCTCTCTCTCTCTCTCTCTCTCTCAAAAGCTTTCTAAATAAGATGTATAAATAGGCTGAAGACATAACTGCGTCCTTCACAAAGCCACAGAGTAGAGAGAAAAGAGAGAAGAACAGGACTCCGGCTGTAGTCACAGCCTCATTCTTCTTCTTTTCAGAAGCACAGGTTAAAAAGCAGCCATTTTTCTTTTCATGCCTCCCTTCCTCTCATCCCTCTTTCTCTCTCTTTCTCTCCCTTGCGTTCTCCGAAACAGGTCACCTATTGTGGCGGCGAGCGAAAGGCTACTGTGGCATTTATCAGAGGGGAGAAGGAGCGGGTGGGGGAGAAGACAAAACACACTCCCACTAAAGAGATACAACAAGAGAAATGGAAGAAAAGATGTGTATGAAGGCCACTTTTTTCTCCTCTTCCTTCAGAAAGCCATCCAACCCCTACTCCTTCCCACCCCCTGCTCCTTTAGGCTAGCTCAGACAAAGGCGAGCGACTTGCACAATGTGCTCTCTCCTTTAGCCCAGCACACTTTATATCCTCACTCCATTTACTGCTGCTGCTTGAGAGCACCCACATGTGCATAACGCATGTGTTTGTTGGTGTGTGTTTTCAGGAGTCATGGTGGTCCTGGTGGGGGTGTCTATATTTGCTGAGGGTCTTATAGACCAAGGGGCCAGGGCTCCGAGGCGTTACCATGGAAACGCCTTTGAGCAGTAGGAGCACAACAGGTGATTCTGTTCGTCTCAGCATTGACAAACCAAAGGAGGTCTTTGCTCTGTGTGTGTGTGTGTGTGTGTGTGTGAGATATATATATATATATGTATTTAACTAGGTGTGTGTCTGTGTGCGTGCATGTGTGTCTCCCAACTAAAGCTGCTTATTCAAGAGACAACGGCACTAACCAGCTCCAATAAGCTGGAGATCATGTCTGAAGGTGCTCGCTGCCTACCACAATGACATGCTGTCTGTTTTCACATGTAGTCCCGGGCCTCAGAACCTGACTATACAGCAAATACATGTGGGGAATGTCTGAAAATAGGAAAGCACAGGAGGACCATTGGCAGGGGGAAAAAAGAGTATGCTCCACTGATTTTCATGTCAGGGCCTATAGAGCAGCCCACTCACACTGCAACGCCAATTTACAAAGCAAATAGAGAGATGAAAGCGGGAAAAAGAACAGTAAAGAACTGCCAGAGATTATAAAGTTGACATATGTGCAGTATGTAAAGCAACTATAATTGTATGTTTACCATCATTATGTATCATGACGATGTCAAAACAATGTGACAGCGTGGTGAATGTCCCTCTCCCCTCAGCACCACACAGCCGAGAGTGACAGTTTGTGGTGAACATGGTGGAGCATTTAGCAGCTAAAAAGCCAAATATTTCAACAAGGCTTTCAAATGTAACAGCAAAATACGTTGTCCATGCCTTCAAGAGCAACACAGATTGTTTGACAATCTGATGGCATAGTGGAATAATGTGCATCACCGTTAAACCCTAAAGCTTGATGGTTTAAAAAATTAGAATAATAAAAAAACATAAATAAATAATTGCATTTGTCTCTCTCATGAGGTCACAGCAAGACTTGAAGAACTCCTGTTAATCAAAATTCTTAATTAAAAGTAAATCACAGCCTTTGAACAGCAAGTCAGTAAATGCTGATGCTGTTTAAATATATATATACATATATATAAATTGCAACTCTAATTGATTTGATAAAAGGTGGGATGCAACAAACATTATGCCGTACTCAGAAACTTTCTCAAAGTGGTGAAAGGTTGTTTTTTATTACCAGAGACATTCAGGGTGGAAAGATTTAACCCTATTCAGGACTTTCATGTTTCCATACATAGAAGGTCTTTCGGGGTCCATTGGACCCCAAGAAAGAATATGTGCAAAATATTTGTTGGTATCCATTATAGACTTTTATACTATGTTGAATTAATTTTCTGATAAGTCGATGTATTTTTAGATCCTAATGCATGACGAATGTCCCTCTTTTATAGAATTAAAAAAAATATATCTTCAAAAATAAAAAAACAACAATACCTGTCACCTAAACCAAATGACCTGGGGTCCAAAAGACCCCCAAAGTCCTGAATAGAGTGAATAAAACAGCGTTGTGGTGTAATCACTTTGGCTATGGACGGGTTAGATTCACTAGAAAATGTTTAAATGCTTTCATGTTTCAAAAAACAATTATTACCAGTGATCCACTGGAAATGGTGGCATTCTGGTGGCACATGTGCTGTAAAGAGAGATATAGTGTTTATGGAAGTATTCCGGCCTTACAAATACTTAAGAGTTTAAGAATTGTGCAACTTCTATTTATAAAAATGTGAACATTTTCGTCAGGCACCTTAACTTACCAGAGTAATGCCACACAATCTCACAGTTTCACAAAGTCACCACTGGTTTCATTAGTACTGATTAAAATAATATTAAAAGGCTCTCACAGAAAGATGTGAGAGAGGAAATGAAACAGACGAGACGATGAAACATTCAGGTAGTGTGCAAAGTATGTAAAGAAAGCAAGAGGAAAGTTTATCAGTACAAAATATTACATAGATATGATCACATACATTAAGGTAACACAGAATAAAACTGATGAACGACAACTTGTGCAGGAAGTGTCGGCTGTCACAGCGACAGGAATCACTTTACAGTGTATAAGGGAAGGTTCTCTAATCAGATCATTCTAAAGTGTAGAAAACGCTGAGTAAATGATGTCTGCTGTAGGACAGATCACAGGTGCCAAGTGTCTCAAAATCTGTCTTTTCAATTATTATGGTTGGTGTAATAACAGCCTAAAGGATCTTCTTAATGTATTAGAAAACAATTAAAGATCCAGATCTGAAAGAATCAACCGATGCAACGGTGGCTCAGCATCATATTCGTGTATGCTTCACTTCATCTAATAAAAATGGACTCCAAGAGCGTGAATGCTTGTGCAATCACTTATTTTACGTTTTATATTAAAATGAATTAATGAATCTGTTTTCGCTTTAACATGAAAGAAGAAGAATCTTCTTTTGGAATTTCTCATTAAATAGTCCAGTTAAATTGATTAGGATTCCACGCTGAAAGGCAACAAAAGAGGAAAACATGAATACTCTTAAAGGCACCATTGCAAAAGAAATCATGCAGACTGCGAGGAAGCTGCTAATTCTTTTCTTAAGTAGCTGCTAGGCAGGAAATATGCAAATGTGTTACATGGTGACGTTAATAAGAGACGGAAGACAATATTGGACTTGAAGTGTTTCAGGCGGCTATGAAACTGTGTTTTCTGTGGAAGAGAAAAACTCTCTCTGGCATGGACGTAGGCTTTCATAACTTTGCATATAAAAAATGCGACAAAACACACTGAAGGAAGTAGTAAAACCCGATATGCATATTATCGCCTCTAAATACTATTTCCTACATTGTCACATCCCTCATTTTGAAATAAAATAGCTTTTCAAAACAGTTCACCCTGCTCTGGGTTCTGCATGGACTTCACTTCAGCCAATGGTGAACCCCAGACACGTGAAAAGCGCTAAAACGTGGAAAGAAACTATTTTCTGCAGAGTGAGAGCAGCAAACATAGCAAGTATAAAAACAAGTGTTCAGTACAGACATGTAGGATGACAGTGAACATGGCTTCACCGCTGCCACAACATCTATTATCTCAACTTGGTTTTGGATTCAGTAAAATACACATTATGTTGTGTACAGCTGCTGTTTGTTTTCCTGGTAATTTTATAGGATTGATGCTTGTCTTTCAAATCAAGGTGTTGAGGATACATGCGAGGATAATTTATCTCGCTGCACAGGACATGAACGTGAGCGTTTGATTATCACAAAGTGTTCATATTCAGTAGGAGAAATGTAGAAAACTGCTGTTGTGGTCTCTCAGATTGTTTGGAGACATGTTTAACTTTAGAGGTATAAAACATATAAACACACCACAAATGATAGGTCACGGTGCTATAAAAAAGATGATGAAGTAGAGGAGAGTTGGCCTGTTTTATATGTGCCACATACAATACAAACATTAAAGTCAAACAAGCAACCTACTGATACAAAGCGGCCACATAATGACCTACTGTTGCTTTAGATTTAGGTAATTTTGAAAGGAAATGCAAATCATGCCAGTCGGTTGCTGTGGGGCAAACAAACGGCCTCTGGTCATTTGCAAATGACACTCTGCACACATGCAAACACACATAACAAACAGGTATAGAGTTTTGTGTTTAAAAAAAAAAAAAGTTAAATTAACGTTTCACATGAAAACAGGACCGTTTCATTTACATGACTTCCCCAGAGGGAAGTCATGTAAATGATCCAGGAAGCTGCTATGTTTTTATTTGTGCGTGCAGACTTATATCAATGGAGTGTTTGTGAATTATTTCGAAACAAACATGCGTTGGAAAAAACGATCACAACAAGTTAGCGAGAGGTCGAGCTTTAGCCGTGGGTAAAAAGAAGACCTCTGTTTGGAGCATTTCTCTGATGACGAATCAAATATCTTAACGCTAAGAAAGTAGCAAAAAGAACCGAGACATATTAAAATAATGTTTGTTGCGTGATCAGCGGAGTATTCATTTTATTTCTTTACCAAACAATCATCTCTTGATTCCACTTTTATCATGACCAGCGCAATGCAAAATCTGGTTATTAGTTGTTCATTCATTTTTGATTTGTAGGTTTTAAATGAATAGGCTAAAAAAAAAAAACTTCGTAAACCTGCTCATTCATGTCCTGTATGCCAAACAATATGAGGCGCCTATGTGACTAGCATTACTGGAACCGTGAGAGACCCGGCAAACTGTAGCTGTGGTGCTTAAACCTCACACGTACTTCCCTCTCAGCTCTACATTTAGTGAAACACACCTTAGTCTTGTAGGAGCTTGTATTTTGACATTGTTTGCCGAATGAACACACGTGCATTCAACACAGGCATGTACACACACAGGAGAAGTTGAAAACCTTTTGTTACAGGTTAAAAACTGTTCACAAGTAGCATGAGAAATGCAGCACAGAGCTCAAGAATCCCTCCATTCTTTGGCTTTAAAAACTGAATTACAGTTGTTGAAAAGTAGCCGACTGTGGCTGAAAGCACAGGTTTTACTCCTGCACTATTAGCGTATTATTATGAGCTTATGACAGCATTTACGGACGAGTGAATGCACATTCAGAGCACAGCTGGCGGTATGTAAATGAACAGCGTGCACAGGACACAATGAGCTCATCTATTTATTTAAAACCCCTGTTTAATCTTACGCTTTCACAGAAAAGACACCTAAATAAATGAGTACTACTTTACTGCGTGTCCACACACACACACACACACACACACACACACACATTATCAGATGCTTTCACACTGCATCTGCCTCAAATACAAAAAAACATGAAAAGCAAGATACTACAAGATGTTTAACCTTGTGATCAGGGACACAACTCAGTTAAGAAGACAGTAAAGCAGGAATCTTACCTTAAAGATGTGTGTAGATGCCAACAGCTTTGTGTGTGTGTGTGCAGCTGCTGTTGTCTCTGCATGTGCACGAGCTACTGTGTGTCTCTTTCTGTGTGTTTCCTATGTTTTTCTCTCTCTGGCAAGGCAACGGTTGGACAGGGTCTTGAAAAAGTCTCGTGAAAAATGATGAGAGATGCTAAAATGAGGCAGGAGCAACCACAGAACCTTTAACTTTCCTACAAACACGTCAACTGTAACAGCTTCTCCTGGAACATTTAACATCTCTGACTGGAATTACTGACAGTTCTTGCCCTGACTTCTTGAAAGAAACGAATACAAGGGGCACTTTGGCACTTAAAAGACATAAAGTTTCCCTTAACAGGTAGGTGGAGGCAAGTGGAGGTAGTGATTCTAATTTTCACAATGTAGTACATTTGTTTTTTTCTTTTTTGTGGGGTGGCCCGGTGTGCAGTGGTTAGCACCGTCGCCTTACAGCTAGAAGAGCCTTGGTTCAAATCCTGGCCTGGTGTCTTTCTGCATGGAGTTTGCATGTTCTCTCTGTGCAGCGTGGGTTCTCTCCGGGTTCTCGAGCTTCCTCCCACACAGTCCAAAAACATGTTGAGGTTAATTGGTGATTCTAAATTGTCTGTAAGTGTGAATGTGAGTGTGCTTGGTTGTCTGTCTCTAAGTGTAGCCCTGTGATAGACTGGTGACCTGTCCCTAAGTCAGCTGGGACAGGCTCCAGCCCCTCTGCCATCCTACAGAGGATTAATAACGTATAGATAATTGATAGATGAACATTTTTTTTTTTATGTAAAATTGAAAACTGTCCAACCTAATGCCTCAGAATTCAATTAGATGTCTTTAAAGGTGATGTTTTGGCCATCTAACAGCCCAAAACTGGACCAAATCCTCAAATTAGAGGAGAAAGAACAGTGACTAACACGACAGCGTAACATGATCATGTTATCATGATAGGATTCAGTCACTGCATATTGTTTAGTAGCTGTTACATAAGCACTGAAAAAGAATAAATTGCACAATATAGATGATTCAAAGTGTAGATGCTGACCAGTCTGAAGTTTCACAAACCTGGCTGTAAGTCAGGTGTCTTAACACGACCATCAGATATGACATGTGGATAAAACTGTCGCCTGCCATCGTGTTTATCTTTCAGACAGCCAACTGAATGTTTTAACGTTTTCACTTCTCGTAATTCTTCCGATGAAGACAATGCAGCGGGCAGGTTTTCTCACAAGAACACAAGTCTTTTTCCGAACCCAACATTGTTCAGTGTGATTGGCTGGGCCTCACACTGTTCTAAAGGACAGTCTGAGGAATACACACACACACACACACACCTATTCATACACACATACAGACACACCATTATTCTCCATTGTGGTGTTTCTCTGTAGACTCCTGGTTCAATAGGATTCCGAGAACAATGCCCAGAGGATATAGGAGGTCAGGAGGAGAGAGGGGAAAAACCTTTGTCTACTCTGCTGCCTTTATGAAGACATCAGATGTATAAGAAATGATACACACACACATTGTTACTTCCACACACACGTAAACAGGCTATTAAGACTGCAAAGCAACAAATCCAAGTGTAGTGCGAATAGAAAAAAAAATGTTAGAAATAATGAATGACTAGACGCACGGATACTTAAAAAACGATGTAGTCTTGTTTACAATATTGAAATTCTGTGGAGTGCATTATAGGGATTATGATATGGTGGCCTAGGATCTGCATTGGATTAGTTTGTTACAGTCCTTGTTATGCCTTCCAGTGTTACCCTTATAGCCTAACTGATGGAGGACGTTTGAGTTTAATTGATATAGAATAGAATGCTTTATTGTCATCAAACATGGTGCATGACGACATTTAAAAACCATAGACACAAAGAACAAAAAACTATTTTGATAACAGTAACTTCATTTTTTATCATACTGTGACCAAGATACACATAAATCACACATTGTACAGTGCACTGGTAAAATAAAAGGTAGCACTGCATGACTATATGGCCAAAATAATAGTCCCCATTGTTTTAATAAATACCACGATTATTATTCCCAATTATTCTTTTATATTTTTAGGGACACTCTTTGAAACTCTTTAAATTACTTTCACACTGAAACAGAGCACTGCTTTCACTTCCATGTCTGTCCATCAAAATCAAACCCTAAATAGTGAAAGAATTATCAATACTTAGTTACGTAAAAATTCATGGACAGATGTTTTTTTTATTTTTTATTTTACGGGCAAGTCATCAGAAAGAAGATGCGTCCTCGCTGGTTGACATGTTTGTTTTAGAAAACAGCCACAACTTGCAAAAAATCTTTTTTCATACAGATTGTTGGAAAAGTCTTTGAAGATTTTAGAAATACCTACGAAGCAGCATAACAAAGCAATATTTTTAACTTCTGGGTTTTTAAAGTTTCCTAAATATTAAGCATAAAGACCAATTGCAGGCTTAGGTGTGGCTCAAAGTATGGCTATATTAAAGTAACCCAAATATGAGTTGAAATTAGCTTCATTCATTTGTGGTTAATCTGTGATTATTTTCCATAAATAACTGATTTATCACTTGGTCTGTAAAACACCCAACACAACATCCTGGAGTCCAAAATGACATCCACAGGTGTTTTTTTTAGTCCTGACAACAGTCTAGAAACAACAACTATTACATCTCCAGGTATGTAAGACCAAGAAAAGCAACAAACTCACGTTACAGAGCCCTGAATTAGCACAAATTATGCATCATTGCACACTTTCCCCTTTTTATCTAAAGCAGCCAGCGGTATGATCTCTATAATAAACTCCAACAGTGTTCCAGTGTTGAAATAAAAAATAAAAATATTTTTTTTTGTAATGTTACAGAACGACTTCATTCTAATTCACAATATTAATTCTTAGCTAGTTTTAGATGTGTCAGTATATTAATTTAAAGGGCACTTTCTGGCCAGCCAGAAACGAGGGTCTCCTATTGCAGTCACTTGTGAAAGCACTCAGGCCAACTGACGGAGACAGAGGAGTGAGCATATGGTTCACCTTTCTCCCTACATGAACCCATTCACCTGGGAAAACCAAACTCCAAACAAGACGGCAGGGGTTAAGGGTGAAATGCCAGACCACTCCTTGAGATTATTTTCTGTGCATGTGTGTGTGACAGAGGGGAGAGCTACGTAGTGCACAGTACAGTGTGGTGTCAGCAGTCATACATCTGCGCTGCTCCGTCCTGTTGTCCCTATATGGTAGAGAGATTGAAGAGCGTCATGGGTGTGTGTGCAAGCTGAAGGATTTGGAGATGCTGCATTGCTGTCCCTGAAACTAACCAAGAGAATAAAGAAAAGAAAAAGAAAAGAAAAAGAAAAGAGCGGTGGTAGCAGCTGGGAGTGTGACGATGGGACTAAAGAGCAAAAGACATAAAACAGGAAACCAAGAGGAACAAAAGTCAGGGACTCCCCGCTGATGGACAGCTTTGTAGGCAGCCAGCCACGGTAAAGATGAACGCACATGCTCCTTCCACACCATCGTACAACTTCAGGACTCAGTATAAGGCCCGCCGTCGCATACTCAGTGATTCCAAGTTCACCTCTGCATTGCTCCCAAAACTACATACTGTTTGACACTTTGCATATTTCAGACTCTTTCCACATATTAGGGAGCCCTGGACCCTCTGGAGCGATGCATCATTTTGAAACTTGATCATCTTTACAGTATTCACTGGCAAACTTCAGCACATCAGCAAACAGGGAAAGAAAAAAAAAACAAAGGGTGTTGAAGCCTTTGCTAAAATGTTGGTGCCTGCACCTATTCTTAGTGAACCTGCTGGCATCTGCTCATTTGCATCTATCAACAGAACTGACATCATCACAGTCACCATCATCGTTTTCCCATCACTAGATAACTGTGGCAGAGCAGAGAACGGCAGCATTCACACCTTCTCTCACAAATTCAGAGGAAAAAATACAGATGAAGAGGTGAAAAGGGAAATGAAATTACTGGATGAGGGCACGGGAGACACCTTGACCCAAGTCCGATTAAAACAACATTTTTAGAAGCTGGAAGATCTCTGATGAGGTGGAATTTTACTGACTGTCGGTAACACCATACCTGAAATTCAAAAGTTTTCAAAGCGAATGTTGCGTAACATTGACTTCAAATTTGAGTAGATGTGCACAATTTACAACTGTCCGATTACAGCAGCAAGGCTTCAAATATATTTGAAGAGTGATTATCAAGTCTCCACTCACCAGTACGGTGCGCCCCGCGCTCTCCACCAGAGAAAAAAACTTCCGTCCTCCTCCTTCTCTCACGCTTTACGTGCGCAGCACAGTGTTTTGGGACAGAACCTCCTCGCTGCGTTTCCGGACTTATGCTCCCGGTCCTTCAGAGTGGAGAAAGCCGGTTGTTGTTGTTGATGGTGGTAATGTGGGGTAGGACACGGGGAGGGGGAGAGGGATACTGCAGCGGTGCGTAAATGTTTTGGAGACGGAGAGCATACGCTCACTCTCTCACTCACTCCCGGTGACTTTCTATCTACTCGTGTGGGTTTACAACTCTCACCGTCCCTGGCGCCCTGCAGTTCACCTCCCTCTTAAAGGGAGAGAGACTGATTTCCAGGTGGTGACGGCGGAGACAGACAGAGACATGGAGACAGAAAACGAGAGATGGAGAGAAACCACAACAAGCACCGTGTCGAGCGAGGGAGAGAGACGATCATCTGTCAGTCCCATATTTATACAGAAACTGTCCAGATGTTGATGACTGTCTATTCCTTCACAGTCCCATATCGAATGCAACATCTGCTAACTGTAAGGTCAACACACACAGTACAGTTTGTATGTGTTTGGTCAAGGAGATGTAGTCCAATATTATTTGTCACTATTGACCACTTATTTAATTAGTAGTTTAGCCTTTAAAATACACACACACACACATACAAACACACACACACACACACACACACACACATAAAAGGCTCCTTTTAAAGTAGTTTAGCCTTTAATATATATGTGTGTATATATATATATAACATTTTAAAAAAAGAGACAAGAAAAATCTAAAGTAAAATTAATTAATTAAAAAAACAACATTACTAAAAGTGGCTTTCAGACATCTTAGGGACTGCAAAAATTAACACATGAGGGAGAGATTCTCTTGATTCTCTCTGTCTAGATCTGTAGGTACATATATATATATATATGGTGGGATGTGATTAAAAAATGGATCTAATTAATTAGAGGCTTTGTGATTCAGTCATCACATTCTTTATCAAACAGCAATATTTGACAAGTTTTTCAATTCAAATACATTTTGGTTGACGACTGAGTCAATGAATAGGCATATACCTGAACTCATACCCCTGGTGCATACAGCTACAGTCGTGAAGAAAAGTTTACATACACTTGTAAAGTCATGTAAAGTTGTGTTAAACAAATTCTCCTAGTAGCACGGCCTCTTACCTTCTTGTGAGTGATTCCGATTGACTTCTCTGAGCCAATTTAAAAAGGACCCATTTGATCCACTCATTTGACTCAGCCACAAACACAACAAATTGGAAAGTCTAAGGAACTGAGTAGAGATCTGAAGAAGCCAATATTTGATTTGAACATGTCAGGAAAGTCACTTTTGGCCATTTAAATATGCTTTAGATCCCAAAATCAACTGTGCAAACTATTGTTTGTAAGTATAAATTGCATGGCACAGTTGTGTCAGTGCCACGATCAGGACGAAAACACAGAGAACACAAGTCAGGATGGCCAACAGTCAACCAAGAGTCCACAAAAAGCAGGTCTGCAATGAGTTAGAAGCTGCTGGAGCACAACTATCAGTGTCCACATTCAAGTGTGTTTTACATTGCCATGGGCTGAGAGGCAGCTGTGAGAAGAAGGAAGCTCTTCCTCTAGAAGTGGCATCTTAAAGCTCGACTGAAGTTTGCTGGTGATCACATGGACATAAAACGGCATTCTGCGCAAAAGTTCT
The DNA here is from genome assembly GCF_000690725.1 of Stegastes partitus. Taxonomy (NCBI): domain Eukaryota; kingdom Metazoa; phylum Chordata; class Actinopteri; family Pomacentridae; genus Stegastes; species Stegastes partitus. Next base: position 155,991 of record NW_007579240.1, read on the forward strand.
GTGGTCAGCAGAAATGAAAATTGAGCGATTTGGCCACAATGGCCAGCAATATGTTTGGGGTACGTAAGGTGAGGCCCTTAACCTCCAGGACACCAAACCTACCATCATGCATGGTGGTGGTGGGGGCATTATGCTCTGGTGCTGTTTGGTGCCAGGGAAACTGGTGTTTTACACAAAGTAAATAGCATAACAAAAAAAAGAGGACTCCCTCCACATTATTCAGGAAAGTCTAAAATCCTCAGTCAAAAGGTTGAGTCTTGAGTGTTCCAACAAGATTGTGACCCCAAAATTCTGACAAAACCCCATCAACAATATGTGGACTGTGATCAAGAAACAAGTCTGTGTCAGGAAGCCAGTAGATTTAGTTTAAGTTTAATTTAATTTAAGTTTGTACCAATTCTATCAAGAGGTCAAAGACGCAACCAGAAGCTTGTCAGAAGTTTGTGGATGGCTAACAAAAGCCCCCAATTGAGGTGGAAATGACCAAAGGAAATCTAACCAAATATTAAAATTGCTCTATACATGTTTTGTACACAGCAGAAGATCTATAATAAATCACATGAAGGAACTATTGTTCTTTCATAGATGGATGATTGTTTTTTTGTGATTCATGTGTTTCAATCATTCCATCATAGAATATTAAAGGGAGTTGGAGTCACAGGAAACTGACTGCCATAATAAAGACGGTCCTTACAAATATAGGTAAACTTATGTTCCCAACTGTATATGTTATTTACATATTCATATGATCCACTGTTCTGTAGCTGACAGATGAGGAGCTAGATTTAAATTTTGACCTGAATTTCTTAAACTATCTGAAATGATAAAGACATTGCCTCAGATTCTTCATCTGGTTGTCAGTGTGTTTGATCCACGACAGATCCTCAGAGATGTACACTTCCAGGTACTTAAAGCTGAACACCATCTCTACAAATGATCCGTTTACACTCAGTGGCATGTAACAACTCTGCTGGCTTCTCCAAATGTCCACAGCTCCTTGGTTTTGCTGATGTCCAGCAATAGGTTATTAGTCTGAACCTCCTCTGTGTACATCCGTTAGTCATTGTTACTGATACAGCTCACCACCACCATGTTATCTGCAAATTTCACAATGTTGTTGGAGTTGTTCGTAGCCACACAGTCATGCATGTATAGAGAGAAGAGCAGAGGGCTGAGGACACACCACTGAGGGGCTTTGGTGTTCAAGGTGCAGGACTGGAGATGTGTTTGCCCACCTGGACCACTAAGGTTCTAGAGGACAGGAAATCCATGTAGGGACCACACACTGATTCAAGGAGAGGTTGAGCAGAGTTGTGTGCACTGAAGCTAGCAGGTCGGTGCAGGACTCTTCCAGGAATACCACTTGGACTGGCTGTTCTTCTGATTTTCACTCTCCTCAGTGTCCTCCTCACTTTGTGCTCTGAAACAGTATGAACATGATAATTCAAGTACTTGAATCTGCGTTAGCATTCATTTTCAACCATGCAGTGTTGGCACTCACCAAAATGTGGGCTCTCCTCCTGTAGTTCACAAGCTTTATGAGTCACTTGTTGAAACTGTACATCCATGTTGTCCCTGTACCTATGCTTAGCATCCTTTGCTGTTCATCTCAGCTTGTATGATGACACTTTGTCTTTCTCCATATCTGATGAGGCTGAAGTTGTAAGCAGCAGAGTGTGCAGTCAGATTGGTGCGAATAGATTTATTGACCCAGGGTTTCTGGACCAGAAGAATACAAACCATCACCATGGGAACTATATCATTCACCTGCTTGGCTTTGAAGCCTTTCACCACTTCTGTAAACTCATTCAACATCCCCAGTGCTAGACTGGAACATATCCTCAGTCGACATCACTCAGAACGTCCTGCAACATACTTCTGATCGGTCACACCGGCAGCTTACCTGCCTCATTGTAACCCCTTCCTCCTGTGCCATTCTTTGCTTATATCTTGGCACAAGGAAAATGGTGGCATGGTCCGATTTGCCAAGTAAAGGCAGAGAAACCACTTTTAGACCTCTTTAAGGTCTTTCGCAGTGGTCCAAAATGCTGGTCCATCTGGTGAACCACTACACGTTGATACAAATCTGGCATATCCCTCCTAAGGTTTGCCTTATTGAAATTCCCAGCCACAATGAAGGCAGCACCCGGAAGTTTGTTTTGTTGTCAGCGTAGCACGTCTTATAACTCCAATGGTGCAGTGTCAGTGTAGGCTCGTGATGGTCTGTAGACTGCTGTATAAATCACTGAGGTGAATTTGTAGGGTAAATAGACAGCACAAGATGGTTAGATGTTCCAAATCTGGTGAGCAAGAGTGGGGGAGAACTTTGGTGTTTTGGGGGCTACAGCAGTTGTTGCTGATCATAAAACAAACTCTACCACCTTTGGTCTTGCAAGGTTCCTCCATCTTACCTACATGGAACACGGAGAAAGACTCTGATGGCCGGATGGCTTAGTCCGGCACCTGAGGAGTGAGCCCTGTTTCATTCTGGCAGACGGTGTTTCAGTCCCTCATCTCATCTGACCCCTGAGATCATGCAACTTGTTTTCCAGTAACTGGATGTTTGCAAGAAGGATACTGGGCAGGGGTGTGTGATAGCCCTGAGCTCTTAGCCTGTTCTGAATACTACGTAGTAGTCCTTAGGGCTTTTCCTCCATCTGTTTCTGTGTCGCTATTGTCCTTGTTTTCCTCAGTGTCACAAAGGATCTCAGCTGGGTACTTCTGATCTTCAAAAAAGAGTTTGAAAAGTCATTTGAAACAAGCCTTACTATGTCTAGAAGCGTGCTATAGTCATAGGTTAATGTGGCAACACCTGAAGGCAAATGCAAATGCCTTCATTGTCATTGCATAAGTACAAAGAAATTCGATGGCTGTCCTCTTACAGTGCAAAAAGCATATCTAAAACAATTGATTAATAAGTATAATAAAATATTAAGTATAATATACCTACAATCTGTGACAACTTTCTCATATACTTTGTTGCAAAGATCTCTCAAAAGCAGGAGGGTCCGGAGCTGCTGCAGCTGCCAATCTGAGCCCGGGCCAAGGTCACATGCTCACGAAAAGTTTTTCGAACTACATACACACTCATTTGGCCGGCTCTGAGCATCCAGGAAGTGTAAAATCTGGACATTAAAAACACGAATTTTAAATCTGAAAATAAAATATAGTTAATATGGCAGAAGACTATAAATGTTATTATTCATTTTATTATTATTTTGTTATAATAATTCAAATTTCATATTGTGTTTGAGAATTACTTTTTATGTGGTAATTAGTAGTGGGGTGGCGCCCCTGTGCCCTTTATTGACCAGACACCACTGCTCTGATTTCCAAGCTACCCTTCCTGTCAAACGTTTTGGTGAAAGTTGTTCTCATTCAGCTGCATACTTTTCTAGAAAACCATGACCTTTGTCAAATGTTGCAGTCAGGTTTGGGAATTTTTGATATTCTTTGAACTGTTCCTGCTATGCTTGTGCTTTTAGACCTGACTGCTGCCTTTGACAATGTGGGACATAGTTTACTTTTGTCAGATCTTAAAGAGGGAGAAGGCACTGTCCTCATTTGGGTCAGGCTGTATTTGCCATTGGGGTACATTTATAGGAAACATATAATTACTTTTTACCATTTTGCTGAGCACATACAACAAATCTGCCAATAAAAATAAAAAGCTAAGAAATGCACAATGTAAAACATTATGTCTGTCCCAAAGATTTTGAGAAAGTTATCCATGATTTAATCATGTGGTTGGAATATGGAAATTCTTTGAATGTGGGTGTACAGCAGTCATCTTGTCATTGTCAGCAGCTGTTACGAAATGCAGCTGCTTGTCTGTTAACAGTAAAAAGAATTAATTTATTTTTTAAGATTTCAAATGGGCTGGGCCACCTTATGCAACAGAAATCCAACACTTCATACCCTGATTTGACCACTGAGGTTAACTGTTCAGATGCTCTTGAATGTTCTGAGATCCGGATGCAAAAGCAGAGACAATTGAGCTTTCACATTGGCCATCCTTAATCTTTCAGTTTACCTTTCCATACGAGAACTGTTCAGTCTTTGGAAACATATAAGTTGCTGCTTAACATCACCCCTTTTCGATACAATCTGATTCAAGAAGAGGTTGTCAACCTGGCTTCATCCCTTATTGAGCTGTGTCTTTTATTCTTAGTATCCTACAACTTTTATTCAGATTTGTCTTTTGGGTTTTGTGTTTTATGTAACTGTGCAGCACTTTGGTTTAATCCTGTTCTTTTAAATGTGCTTAAAAAATAAAAATTGGCTTTGTCTTTGACTCAGGAACAGGCTCTGAAACACAGGAGATGTCAGCTAACTCTGATTCAGAAAAGACTCTAGAGCAGGGTATATGTCAGCTAACTCAGAAACAGATGCTGGAGCAAAGGAAACATCAGCTGACCCTGACTCAGGAATAGGGCAACTGTCAGCTGACTCAGGAAAGGAATTAAGAAAACGAGAGGCATCACTTGACTTAGCAACATTCTTTGTGTCAGCTCACCATAGCAGGGCCATGGGCTTAACCAAGTTCACCCAGGTGCACACTTGGAAACAGGAGAGATGGCAGCCTCCTCACCCCCAAGAGGAGGAACAGGACAGAAGTCAGCTGACTCAGGAACAGTCTTTGTGTCAGCTGACCATGGTAGGGGCCTGGACTTGACATTGATCAACCATGACAGAGGCTTGGGGATGATATTGGTTTACCCAGGAGCAGACTTAAGAACAGGACAGGTATCAAGCTGCCTAAACTCATGACCAGGTAAAACAAGACAAACAAGACTCAGGAACAGCCTGAGGAGAGGTGAAACAGGAACAGGATCGTGGACAGGAGGTACATCAGTCGACCCAGGAACAGTCAGGATATTGGCTTTCTCAGGTTCCGAAAAAATGGCAAACAACACAAGCAGCAGACTTGATGTTGGATGACCCAACAGTAGGACAGACATCAGCCAGGGTGCAGGGAATCAGGGTGCTGGACTGCACTGGGCAGAAACGTTGAGGTTGAGGAGGCAGTCGGCAGAGAGAATGATGCTCTGGGCAGCAGCTGTGAGAACAAGGAGCTTGGCAGCAATGAGGCGTTATGTTAGTAGGAACCATGCTTTCCTCCTAGAAAGTGGCTCTGGGGCAGGATCAAGCAGAAAATTGGCTGGTTCTGTGCTAACTGACTGGTCAACTAGCTGGAGGCTAGTAAGCAGGTAGCTGTATGGCTCAGGAACTGGGTGAGGCTGGCCAGCAGACCAAAGGCTGCCTGGCAGGTTGCTAGCAGGTTGGAGGCTAGCCAGTTCAGGAATTGGAGGTTGCAGGAAGCTAGCAGTCCACTAACAGTCCACTAGCTAGCCAATTCTGCAGCTGTAGGTGTCATGAATGGTGTGAGGTGTTCAGTCAGATTGGACATATTGAGAGAAGAGGCACAAATTTTCAAACAACTTCTTTATGTCTTTGTCATGCTTGCTGGTAGAGATGTCCTGTTTTTTTCCCCACGCTGATCCAATCTGAGTCATTACCAGTTAAGAATCTGCCTAATTGATACCATTTTCCTAAACAATAGACACTTCAAGTATTGAAGATTAACTGTAGGACCTGGTTATACCACCAGATGGAGCATCTTCCTGTTTAGAACTATAGACATCAGGTGGTCACTTGGACAACGGACAGTTCTATACTGGCAAGCAAAAAGCATTGTGAGGTGATTGTGGGCTAGTAAAGGACCACTATGACAGTTACTGGTTAATAATATTACATTTATTAAAAAATAAAAATAAAAACAAGACATCTGTGTGACACTGAACCTAAACAAAGCATTGGGCTCACGCTTGTGCCAATACTAATCAGCTAAATCCGACACAGTCCTAGTCTTTGAGATCGGAATGCGACATCCCTATTTGTCAGAAAGGATTGTCTAGTTAGTGGATCAGTATCAGGTGAGCTTGATTGCTGAATGGAATGCAGGTGAGGAGGGTGGCAACAAGAGGCAATGACAGGTCCACAGCAGGTACAGAGCAGACAAGGGAATGGGAGAGAGAGACAAGGAAGACAGAGGAACAACAGTAGCATAAAAAAATTGTGGTCACATCAGCCTCTGTGGCACAGAGAGGACAGATGAGACAGTGGCACAGACAGAGGCACAAGACAAAGTGAATACAACAATGGCACATGGACAGTACCTACCTGCCTCGAAAGGAGTCACCTGGGTACCCCAAAGGATTGTTTGGGTGGGCTACGGAAAACTTAATGATGAGCCGAGCCCAATTTGAAGGACTGGAATACCCACGACCATTCCTCCAGACTTCATGCCTTTTGATCAACCAGCAACTGAAGACCCCTGCCACCTTTACATGTCCACAAGCTGCCAGACAGTGAAGGCAGGACTGTCATCAACAAAGGGAGTTGGGGCTCAGAATAATGATGTTAAATTAGATGATCTCTCTTTGATTGCCGGAGATACCCAGAGTTAAAGGACCTTGCTTGATCAAGAAAACCATGCTCTGCTCCAGAGTTGACCAAAGTGGGACGGGCCAGGAGCAGTGCTTGCAACAGAAAGTGGCTGGAATCAGTATTCTTTGTTGCAGTGAAACTGAAAATTGTGTGCAGCTCATTAGTACCTCACCTGTGCAGATAAGTCCTATCTTCGTATGCACAGGGCAAACAGAAAGAGAATGGTAATGAGTCTGGTTCCGGTACCTTGTCAGGGGTATTAGTGTTCTTTTGTCGTCATGATGTACAGATAGCCAGGAGTGCTGGCTTATCAGTGACTGGACCTTCCGGATACCTGTGTCTTCTTTTAAAGGGGGTGAAGACTTATTTGTGTTATTTTACATACCATATTTTTAATTAATCAACATTACTTTATTGACCACGATTAAATGTTTGAGCTGAACGGTGGATCAGTGGTTAGTACCGTCACCTCGTAGCTAGAAGATCCATGGTTCGCATCCCGGTTAGGATGCCTGGGATCTTTCTGCGTGGCGTTTGTATGCTCTCCCTGTGCAGCGTGGGTTCTCGCTGGGTTCTCCGGCTTCCTCCCACAGTCCAAAAACATGCGCGGTTAATTGGTGATTCTAAATTGTAAATGTGAGTGTACTTGGTTGTCTGTCTCCCTGTGATGGACTGGTGACCTGTCCAGGGTGTCCCCTGCCTTTGCCCTGAGTCGACTGGGATAGGCTCCAGCCTCCCCAGTGAGGATAAGCGAAATATAAATAATGGATGGATGGATGGATGGATGGATGATTTCATGTTGACAAGCAGTAAAAGGGAAAAACTTGGAAAGGATTGAATACTTTTTATGGTAACTGTAAGCCCTTTTCTTACACCATTTCCATGTAATTTGAGGAAAACATACAAACATAGCTGGTGAGGCACTGACTTCACAGAATCAGATTTACAAATATATGCACTCTACACAGTAGCTCATTTGCCATTTGATTGGCAGCAGTTTATGGGTCATGTTTCATATCTGCATTCTTTGTACATAAAAACTGTAGGCCACAAAACGCACATGTCATTTAAAAAAAAAAAAAAAAGTGATTGCGGTCTTACCTTTACTTATAAATGAAGTCCATGCGCCGCTCCTTGTGGACAAAATATCCGTTACTTATTTGTAAAAGTCTCCTTATCTTCTGTCGCTGCACTTGACTTGCTAATTGTAGAGTGTACCAAGAATGCTGTCACTTACTCTGCAGCCACGGAGTCACAGGAAGTATGTCTGGGATCAGAGCGCCCCCTGCCATGAGGCAAGAGAACTGCCTGCCTCACCAAGAACCTCTTCTCAGTCGTTTATGATCGCTCAGCACACTAAACACGTTACACACATACAGTTGGTAGCAAAAAGACACTGTACATTATTTACATCAGCTAAATTATGGAAAATCAGTTCATATAATAAATGTGTTTGAACCATTTTATTTGGCGACATACAGACAGCAGCACGCTGTCACTGCAGGCAGCCTGCACACTGAGGGGTTGTGCAATCCGACGTGAGGCTGAGCTCACTGCTGCCTCACCAGCTTCTCTTCCAAGCACTTGAATAGGAAATTGTGAAAATTCAGCAATTTTGAATTTAAAAAAATCATCAAAATTGGTGAGGCTAAATGAAAAAATAAATACTTTATGGTACAAATCACTGGATAAATATGACCATTTTAATTATTTTATCTTTTTTTTTTTTTTTCCTTTCCGTGACTGCACGTCACTTCATAAGTTACTGGACATAGATGCACAGTCGGTGCAACACTCACTCGTAAGGTCATTACTAAAGGCGAATTATTTTCCAAGAAAGCGTACTTTCCGCTTTACAAGAAGATCAAGTACTCTCGTTTTCTTCTTCTTCCCCTTATGGTGACTGTGGAAAATGGCAAAATTCTACATACAGCGCCACTGCAACTTAAGGTTAAACATATAGATGTGAGATTTGAGCTAGTTTAATTAACTGTCATATGTGAACATCTTACAGAAACAGGAAAAAAATGCAGTATGTATACACCTTTTTTTTCTAAACAGTTCCTTAACATTGTTGCAAAGTGAAAGTTGTGTCCTTTACTGTGAAAAGTTGCTCATCACCCATCAATGTTTTCAAAGAACTCAGTTTTTCAATAGTGGAAAACATGAACTTTCTGAGGATTTAGAGCTATAACATGAAGTCATAGGTGCATTTTAAAACGTACACTGTCTGCGTTAATAACTGTGCCTGTGAAGGAGGCAAGGCAGAAGAACAAGCTGACAGAACATCACAAAAATGTGACTGAAGAAGTGGAGAGCTAATATTAAGGGAGAAACAAAGAAAGAAACAAAGAATTGGCGAGGTCATGGTAGTGCACACAGTGAGTAGAAGATAAAAGGAGGTGCAGCTCTATGGGGACAGAGAGAGGTACAGGAAAAAGAGAGGAGAGAATGAAAGAGAGGGAGAGAACAAGGTAGAGAGAGCTTGCTGTGCATTGGGGAAGCTGATGTGCCATTTCTAATCCCTCCTGTTCGTGGCTTTGTGCCGTGGCCCAGCAGGAAGTGGGAGCTGGGCAGACAACAATTAACAAAAGAGCTGTGAAGAATACAATTAGCCATCAATAGCCAACCACAGGCCTTTGTGCTTGTCGCCATGGAGACGGCACAACACCACTATACAGAGATTACAAAACCCTTTTCTACGCTTTTTACTCTCCATCTCTCCTTTTCTCTTTTATCCTTTCCTTTTTTCACCTTTTCTCTTTTCTTCTGCTTGTAACTTGATGTCCCCTTGCTCTCTTCAGGTTATCTTCTACTTTGTCTGTCTTTTTCCTGACACACTCGTAGTACACCTGGACACAACGTAACTCCCATTTTGGAGCAAAACTGTATACTATAAAACCATATATCACTGTCCACAAAAACTCAAATGTTTGTTGTCATTTCTTTAGGAGTAGAGGAAATCTTTGAGCTGGCTGCTGTTGCTCCAGGAAAAGGTCTGTCCACAACGCACAGATGGCAGAAGCAGTGAAATGTGGATTTAAATGGTGACTATGTTTTGGCCACTAGCCATGACACTCCCCATAAGCCTTTTCCAGTTCCTGAGTCAACTCGCATCCGGCCTGTTAGCCATTTGCCTCTTCCAGTTCCCGAAAAGGCTAGCTCTCATCCTGCTAGCCACCTGCCGATTTCAGCACCTGAGTCGGTCAGCCTCTAAACAGGTAGCCTCCAGCCAGCACCAGCCTCCTGCCTGATTCCACCGTGATGCAGCCAAGGAGTCTCCTTTTAAGGTGAGCTTGCCTTGCCTTCAAGTCAGCCTTTGGACATCTTCTCATCTTCACGCCCAGTCTCCTGCTTACCATGCGATGGGTTCTCTCTTCATTGCAGGCCTCCTGCTCATTCCCTAGAGGTCTTCTGCCTTTTTCCGCTGGCCTCCTGCCCTAACTTCAGTGGGGTCCTACCTTCACCGCTGCGCTACTCGGCCTCCACCTGAGCGACCCCCACCAGCCTCCACTACAGCCTTGGTGGCCCTGCTTGCCTGCTCTTTCAGCTGTCTACTAAAAATTTCTGACTCTTTCAATGTAAATGTTTGATGTCAAGACACACCGTGGAGTTAAATAGTTTTACATATTAACATTTACCATATTTTATGGTTTACAGTGTAAGCACATGTGTCAGGTTTTTAGTTAAATTGATTATGTGTGTTTACAAAATACTTTAATAGCACTTAAATAAAATGCTGTTATAAGTATAGTAATTGAACTGATATACAGGTGTATCTCATATTGTTAGAATATGGTAGAAAAGGTTCAACATTATTCATTAGACATTGGTCAAAGTGAAAAATATATATATTCTAGACTCAGTACAAATAAACTGCAATATTGCTAGCCTTTATTCATCTTGATGGTTTTGAAGATGGAGGCTGCTGCTGAGACTCAGCTGAGGACTGAACCAGGAGTAAACCCTGTCACAGAAAACCACCACAAGACCATAGGAACGCCATGACCCACCACTACACCCAGATTCAACAGCTGTCTCCGCTTGAGCCAGAAGATAGTGGAGCTGGAAGGGAGGATATTGGTCCTCTACCAGTTGAGGGATGAAAACAGCATCCTGGACTCGCTGGCCACTGTAGGCCCTCCTGCTGCAACTGCTGCCGCCGCTGACAGGGAGCTTGACTCGGCCATCCCGTGCCATGAGGGAGACTTGGCAGACATCTGGGTCCAGCAAAGAGCGAGACTGAAGGCCATGGCCAGCTCCTCAGCGAGCACGAAGGAGACATGGGCTACTGCCTGGAAGGGTAAACACAGAGGGAAGCTCCTGTCCCAGCTTAGTAACAAATACTCTGTTCTGGACGAGCAGGACTTCCCCCCACTCACAGGCCAACATAACCAGCCATTTTCTCTGGGGTTTGATGGCTCCCTCCATCCACAGCGGAGGCCAAGGTGTCAGTCTCTCCTGAGGCTTTCAGCGGCACGCCCCCCCCAACAATTCCAGGCTCCATACAGTTCAGCCCCTGTCACGCTGACTGCCACTCTCAGCCCCTCAAGCCTCCTGCTGCGGCCTCAGTCATCATCGGGGACTCCATATTAAGGAACATTAAATTACACGCTGCTGCCAATTACCGTTTCCCTGGTGCCAGAGTCTCGGACTTGCTACAATGGATCCCATGTCTTTTAATCAAACATCCAGATGCTGGAAAAGTTGTCATTCATATTGGCACTAATGACATTGCCAGCCAACAGTCCGAAGTCTTCAAACAAGATTTGAACGTTTTTAAAAATGTTCTTAATGACTGTAGAAAGTCTGTTTTTACCTCTGGAACTTCCATCGAGGAGTGGGCCGTTTTAGGAAGTTGTTGTCTCTAAACACGTGGCTACAGTCAGCTGCTCTTTGCACAACCTGGTTTTAATTGATCATTTTGATCTGTTCTGGGAGCGTGCAGCATTTTTTAACAGAGACGGGAACGACCCCAGTCCACAAGGATCCTGTGCTCTGGCTGCAAACATTCGCCATGCCATTGTTACCGCCAAACACGCATGACAAATTATGCCTGAAGCACACCTGGACACAACACTGGTCACTGATCACATCACTTCTTCTCCCACTCCACTACACACAGCAGCATTCACCAGCTCCACCCACAGTCACCTGAAGCAGTGTCCCCAGCACTGCTTCTCACAGTAGGAACATCCCAGTAATCATCACTACAAGATCTATGCCCCAGCACATCCACTCATCATAGAAATATTAATAACCTTCTACATGTCCAGACAAACACTCCACCTGCAGCTCCCAGTACAACCCCACTGAACATGGGTTCATTGTTAGATCCATGTCCAACAAAACCTTCATTTTAAATGATTTTATTCTGTCGGCAGATTTAGATTCTATGTTTTAACAGAAACTTGGTTGCAGCCTACTGACTGTGGTCAGCTTGTTGAGATGTGTCCTCCACACTATGAATGTTTTACCCAACCCAGAGTCAGTGGTCGCGGCGGTGGCATCGTACACAACCCAGTCTCATGGCAATTTGTGAAATACTCACAAAATTTCATCTATTGATGCGTGTCCAGGGACACGAATTGCCCAATTTTTTCGTGTCCCTCACCATGAATTTCAAACCAATTCATTTCAATACATTTCAGTTGGCACAAGACTCGTCCTACAGACTCTGTAATTTTTCTGTGTGTACAGTAGGTGGCGGTAATGCACCTGAATGTTGGATGCCAACTTCCAAATCAATAGAAGAAGAAGAAGCATCAGCTAGGCTTAGCTAGTAGCTAATGTAGCCAGCCTCGACGAGCTAGTTAAAAGCTTCACAAAGCTACAGATACATTCCCCACCGCTGGCCTCTCAGTTACAATAGATTATCCCTCGCTGCGATCACAGTACATGATCCGGTCGCCATTTTCCTGCATGTGTCCTTCTTTTCAGAGTTGTATTAGTTTACAGAGAAATGAAAGTAACGACGAGCACGTAGCCCAAACACAGTAAAAGCACTTATATTTCATCACAAATAAACAATAATAGTTATGAACAATATTGTTGGGATCACTTTCAGAGCGATCGCAGAACACCTTCTCTCTGCCTGGATATTTTTTGCCTTTTATATTTGAATGGATACGGAGCTGGAGCACACAGTAGCTGCTCAGCGCCGATGTTTACAGAATGTCAGCGTTGGTCAGTGTGGGCGCACACATCTTTAAAGTGATCTCTGTAGTTATTAGTGTGGACGGGCCATAACAGGAAAACTGGTTAATGCCTGACTGTCAGAAGAAAAGAACGACAAAAACATCACTGCATATGTGCTGTCCAATACGGGGGAAAAAAACATGGCCCAGACACGAAAAATAATTCCAATTGAAACGTATTGGTTTGAAATTTGTTGTGAGGGACACAAAAAAATTGGGTAATTCATGTCCATGGACATGAATCAATAGATTGAGTTTCGTGACTATTTCATGAATTGCCGTGAGACTGGGTGAGTTTACAGGAAGAATTTTAAATCTCAATTAATGCATTTTAATTAATTTGCTTCCTTTGAGGCTCTGACCTTTAAACTTGTTGGTTCTCAGTGGATTTTACTCGCCATCATCTGTCGGCCCCCAAAACCTCCTGGCAGCTTTTTCTTTTAGCAGAATTCCCAGAGCTTCTATCTTCCCTTGTTTTAAATCATGACAGTTCTCTGTGGTGATCTTAACATTCATGTCGATGACGCCACCAATACGCAGGCAGTGGCCTTTTTAAATACCACTACTTCTTTTAACTTTCAACAGCACGTGTATGGACCAACCCGTAATCAGGGTCACACTCTGGACCTTGTTTTTACCCTGGGCGTAATTTTATCCTCCTTAAATTTACTGGATTGTCCTGTCTTGGACCACAAATGTATAGTTTTTAACAGTGAATGTCCAGTTTTTAACGTAGCGACACCACGCTCCTGGCGTACCCGCATTTTTAATGAAAACAGTGCAGCAGAGTTCTGCACACTTTTCAATAGTAACTGCCAACAAACAGAACTTTTCACAAAAAGACCG
>NW_007579241.1:0-3031 GCF_000690725.1 Stegastes partitus
CTTCGCCTGCAGCCACATTCGAAGGTGAGACTCGACAACGTGCACTCGAACGCTCTGTGAAGCGCAGCAGCTGTTGTCTGTGGCAGGAAGCAGGTGAAGTCACGTGACTCAGCAACAGCGACTGAACTCAAAACTCCCAATTAAACATCACACAAACACACATAATCACACACCTATTGAAGTTCCATTTTGTCGAGTTCATTGATGTGCCAGATGAAGCGCGATGTCCGCCGAGAGTTGAATCCTGCGACGGCCAATCAGCACGTCAGCTCCTAATTTAATTAATAAGTGCTCAGTCTAATTAGCAGACGGCGGCTGGGAGGAAACAGCTGCAGTCACCTGGGCCTCTCCACTCCATTACAGCCCCCGAAAAGATGGAAACGACAAGATGAGTCTCTGGAGGCGTTCGGCGGCTTCCTGTTTGTGTGTTGAAGGGCGAAGAGGTGCTGATCAGCTGTGAATCCTCCGAGTGTAACGTGTGTTTGCTAACAGCAGGAGTCCTCCACCGTGTTATCTGCTGCTCTCCGGTGAAAACTAGCGCTGCTGTACTGCTGGGATTTATTGACAAGTTGCGGCGGTGGCGGCGGCGGTGGCGGCGGGCTCGTCGACGCTCGCCGTCTGGTTGTGCCAGTAATTAAAAGTGATTGAGTCGCCTTCTCGCCCCCAGAAGCCAGAACATCACCAGGGTGTGGAGATAAAAACACTTTTGCAGCTGGGTTCAGGGTCACAGGTCACATCTGATGAGCTTCTGCACCTTCTGCAGATGTTCAGCATCCAAACTTTCTTCAGCCTTCTGACAGTTTCAGCCTCGTAGCAGCTGAACATCCAGACAGCTGCAGAACCAGAGCGGTCTGAGAGGAAACACGAGGTGCTCACTTAGAAACAACGCTGTCGTCTATAACCTCTCATAATAAACGACAACGTGGACGTTTCTTTGCTGATGATGGAAACAGATTCATGTCATGTTCAGCAGAAGAAGAATTCTGACTCATGAGCATCTCGTCTGTAAGAAATGGATCCTGAAACGTCCGACGTCCAACCCACAGACACATCTGGACAATCAGTCAGAGGTCCCACCTGAGCCCCTCAGAACCAGCACATCTCATTCTTAACTGGTACCGAGCAACACATTTCTGTCTGAACCGAACCAGACTGAGTCCACAGGAGCAGCTTCAACCTCTGATTCTCAGCAAACGTCCAGTACCAGCCGAACCCGTCTGCAGCTGGTTCTGTGTTCGCATCACGGTTCTTTCTGTGACTTCTGTTTTTATATTTAACTTAAATTCATTTCAGAGGTGATTTGCAATAATCCAGTAAAACCTGAAAGTGTTTAGAAGAAGCATGTTTTAGCCACAGCTGTTCTACAAGATGCTAACAACAGTTTAAACATGGAGGCGGCGCTGATAGATGAGTTCTGCTTCTGGCTCATATCAAATCCAATCCAGTTTATTTGTGAAGTTCAGCAGAACATAAACTGTCCAAACTGTGTTTCGGTCGGATTATTTCATCCTGAGCTTTCATGTCTGTCATGAACACTGATGATGGAAATGTTCTGTAACATTCAGGACCGTCAGCAGAACAACTCCTCGTACTCTGAGGTCAGAGCTGGACCGGTTCTGCTCTGGGGAGCATGAATGCGGTGCTGGAACGCCTCCTTGACGGCACAGTTTCCTCGATACCATTTAAATGTAATGACGGCACTCAGAGAAAGGTCAGAGTGTGTCGCTGCTGAATGTCGGCAGCAGCTCAGAGTCAGACTGAAGAACTGTCATGGACCCAATCTGAGCGTCAGGAACATCATCTGCTGGTTTCACTGGAACTAAAGTCCTCCTGGTTCTGCCTCCACAGAGCCTCTGGACCTTCCCTGCTGTGATGAGACCAGCGAAGTCGGAGACCTCCTGCTCAACAAACATAGATCAGGCGGTGAAGTGCCTCCATCGAGCTGCTTGATGTCGCCTGAAGTGTAAAACAGACCCCAGTGACTCGCTGTTATGGAGACGGCAATGAAACCAGCGATGGCTCTCCTGACAAGCTCTGCTTCAAAAGAAATCTCTCCCTCCGTCTTTCTCTGCCTCCACTTCCAGCCTCATTTCTTCATATGCATCAGAGCCGAGGGTGCAGGTGAAGAGGGAACCGCTTGAAAGGAAACTGAACTATAACAAAGCTGCTGAGCGTGGAGTGGCTGCCGGTGTGGATGATTATGATTACTGAAGGCTGATGGACTCTGTTAGTTCTGCTCTGTAGCCCTGCAGCTAGCAGCCTGAATGCTAACAGGATGCTGAGCGGAGGCAGAACCGATGCTCAGTTCAGAGTGTAACTAAACGCAGCGACCTCCAGCACCACAGCAACCACAGAACCGATCCGCAGACCCAATCAGGAGCTGAAGGCCCGACAGCAACCAACCAGCTTCAGGTTTCTGTGTGTGGACAGGACAGACATACGCAGAGTAACGACGTAGGAGAGTCTGATTCAGAACCACAGCGTCTTTGTGCAAAGGATGCTAATGCTAAGCTAATGCTAGGTTAATGCTAAGCTAATGCGAAGCTAACGCAGTTGCGCTACTCAGATCAGAGCTGCGGACAGAACTTCAAGGATCACTTTACAGTCTGTGTTTAAAGTGTTCACGCTGAAGGTTCAGCTGTTGGTGCTTTCAACACTGAATCAAGGTCGAGTTCATTTGCCTTTGAAAAGCCATTTAGACAAAAAGCGAAAACTGATTTTATAAAGTAATGCCAGATATTGAAAAATAAGAAATGTAAAATAAACAATTTCATCAGTATCCACCTCCTTCATTCAGTCATCAGTAGAACCTCTGGACCTCTGGTCCTGTTGGTGTCCATCAGTCTGAACATCTGGACGCTGCAGTTTCACCTCCTTCACCTCCAGAACTTCACCTTGTTGTCTTTAAACCATCTCTGTGGAGCTTTGGCTGTTTGCTTGATGAAAAACAAAGAGCTGTTGCTGAGAAGCATCATGACGCTGCCACCGCCGTGCTTCATCATGATGCTGCCACCGCCGTGCTTCATCATGA
>NW_007579241.1:3698-8394 GCF_000690725.1 Stegastes partitus
GCTGCCACCACCGTGCCTACTGGTGGGGGTGGTGTGTTGGTGGTGTGTTGGTGGGGTTGTGCATCTAGTCTGATGGACAAAAAGCTCCATCTTCTGGAAGAAATGTTCTTGTATTGTCCCCTGACTGATGCTTTTCAACAACCTTTTCTTGGAGGGTTCTTCAGTCTTCATGGTGTAGTTCTATCCAGGAGTACTGATCCACCAGTGACTGGACCTTCCAGATACACCAGTCTTTATACTCTAACCACTGAGACATCCACTGACCAGATGAGCTCCATTGTTCAATTAGATGAGTTACTTTAAAGGAGGTGAAAACTTTGGCACCAGGAGCCCGTTTTTAGTGAATTCTTATCAAAACAGTCAGATGAAATGGACCGTGACTGGGCGGGATGCTTTTCATCATCACTGTTTATGAGCGATGTGGGTTTGACTCGGGAGGCTTCCGGGTCTCAGAGGTGCCGATTGCTTTAATGGCTGCATAGATAAACTTCCCTTGTCTCCTGGCTGTAGTTAAAATAGACGTTTATGGCCACGCATCCTTTTCATTCATGGCTGTGCTCTGTGCTCTCTACACTGACCTGCTGCTGCTGAACGCTGCTTCAGGTTCCTCTGCAGCCATTTACACAACGCTGTGCAGTGATTGGTTTGGTCTGACTTCCAGTAAACACACGAGGTCACCGTGCTTCTGCAGAAACAACGTGTTGGAAATGTCAAAGTCGTTCAGTTCAAGATTATATCGAGTGTGCAGCAGGTTTCTACGTGTGGCTTTACTGGACAGTCTTCTATGTTTTTACAGATCTTACATATTAAAAAAAAAAGTATGTCCACCGATAAAATGAATACATTTACCTAAAAACCCACAAAACGTATAAACAAACACTCATCACGTCCTTTTAGATCACATCAAGTGAAACGTGAGTTTTTACAACTAACTTTAAATATAAATCTCACATATTGTTGGAATCAGATTTATTTCTGATGTTGTTCTTTAGACTGTTTGAGGAAATGCTGATGTTTTAAAAATCGGGTAAAAAAATCTGTAAAATGACGTATTTCATTAGTTTTAACCTTTAATATTTCTTCACTGACGTTATTTGGTTATAAAACAAAACAACAACATCAAACATGGACACAACAGAATCTGTTGAGTCATCGGTTCATAAACAGTGAATCGATCCGTATGATTGGTCCGATGCAGAAGATTCAGCGTCTCTCCTCTCATGTCATCTGTGAACCTCAAGAGGAGGTTCTGAAGTGTCCTTCAGCCTGAAGACGATGATGAAGATGAAGTTCTCCTCATCTCCTAAATGGGTCATTTCAGGCAGGACTTCATGAGCTCCACCTGGGCCTGGTTCCCACAGCGACGCAGGTTTTTCATTCGTGCTATGAGATGATGTGCTTTATGTTCTGCTGCTGTCAGTGACCTGCAGACGGATCGCCTCCCGGAGAGGAGCAGCGCCGTCAGTTCTGCTCCGCCGGCCGACACCACTGAAGCCGAATGAAGGAAAACATTCGTACGAGACGTAGAAATCTGCTGCTGGCCTCCGACTCGGAGCGTCCTGGAGCTTCAGAGACGCTCGGCAGCAGCGAGTTCACCAGACTGCTGAGGCGGCAGGAAAAAGGAGGCCAGCTGAGCCGGAGCGAACACGACTCCGCCGCCGCCGCCGCCTCGATCCGCTGAGCGAGCACTTCGAGGCTTTGAAACGAACGTTGATAAAGTAGGCTGAGCCCCTCCTCTGCTGCACGAAGCCGCTGTGCTAAATCACAGCAGCGTCACCGGACTGAATGGGTGCAGCGGCCTACATGTTAAAAATACAGCCGGAGCTGCAGCGAGGCCACGACTGAAGCACCTGAAGCACCTGAAGCACCTGCAGGCTCAGACCTGCATCGGCCAAAACCTCAAGCGACCGAAGAGCAACAAACCAGGAGCCTCCAAATGAACAAACTTTCTGAGCTTCAACATCTTGAAGACATATTTTCAACCTAAATTCAATTTAAAATCAATGCTGTGTGAAGTCAGAGCAGCAGACACGAGCTTTGGCTTTTTAATTAGCGCGCTGCAGAAGCAGGGTGTGTACAAAGGCTCTGAGAGATCACTGATGCTGGATTGTTGCTCTGCAGAAGCTTTCCGGCCGTATGTGCTGGCGGCGGCGACACCAACAGCGTAGCCCTCCGTCTGACAGCAGGGAGGGAATGTCCACAAGCAGCTCGGCCACGCCAAGACTGCAGAAAACTTCTAACTGAACATTTAGTGAACAAAAGGCTCCCGAGCAGCAGCAGAACAACGTGCATGACTGAGTCTCACCTCAGAAGGTCAGTCAGACAGGAAGCTGAGCACGTCTGGGTTCATCAGCAGAAAGGATTCCAAACAATCAAAGCTGCTAAAAGAGCAAAAAGGAAGCAGAGAAAGAAGCAGAACAACACTGGAAGCTCTCCTGTGATGCTCACCAGCACCGTAGAGGAACACGTGTCGGACGTCCGGACGCAGCTCTGAGTCAGTTTGACAAACTTTAAGCTGCTTCTTTGTGCCGTCGTGGCCTTCAAGCAACACATGAGATGCTTTAACTACAGACCAGTGAGACACCAAATGAAGAAGTGCGCTGATGGCAGCAGGCTGAGGAGACGATGAGCTTCAGCAGCTGGAACCATGAGGTAGCGGAGCAGTGGGCAGGCTGCTGCATCACCTCGCTGCTCAGCTTTAATCACTTTAACAAACGTCAGCCTTCATCACATTCAGTTGTTCACAAAGTCTGAGATGATTTCCAGGAATCAACAACACAACGTTCTAGTGACCATCATGCTTCTCCATGCAGGTTCCTCTGACTGATGATGGACCACTCTACAGGACACACCAGCTGTTGACTGTGTTCTGGTGTGTTTGGACCAACCGATGCTCCGTCTGTCAGCAGAACCAGTCAAGTGTGTCTCTGTTCTGCTGGAGGAACTTCTGGTTCCGCTGAGTCCGTCTGAAAACACCTGCTGGTTGGACATGATGAAGAGAAGAATTCAGCCTCTGAGACCAGAAGTCCAGCTGCGATGATGAAGCTGCTGGATCTTCTCCATCACCTCATGATGAACATCTGTCTGGTCTCCGTTCCTCCTCTCACTGCTCTGGGTTCCATCAGCACCACGTTGAGCTTCTCTTTGAGGAACCTCCTGAAGCTGCCCGACTCACCTCAGGGTCACTGAGTGAACATGTGACCTGGACCAGAACATGATGGAGGCAGCAGCCGACAGGTGAAGCAGGTGACCCGGTTCATAGGTCACAGGCAGAGAAACGGGTTTTAATGTGACTCATTCTCGTCCGCTCACATGAAGCTCAGCGAGCAGCAGCTGTGAAGCAGCCGAGCTTCTTCTCAGCTGCTTCAGCGTTGATCTTCACCTGAACTCCTGAGAACGTGAAGCTGCTGTTTGCAGGTTGGAGCTGCACGGCTCCCCTGGGTTCTGATGAAGGCGGGTGGAGGCTGACGGGCCCAGCAGGGTAAACATGCCTTTGGGTCCACGTCAGGAGACTCGCCGTGACCTTTCCAGCGCCTGTTGATGAACGTCACCAGCTGAGAGTTTGCCCTTTTCCCACCTGTATCCGAAGCCTGCTGAAAATAATCATTTCCTCTCGGCTGGCCCTGCGTCTGCAGCGTTCTGCTGAGTTCTGCAGCGTTCTGCTGAGTTCTGCTGAGTTCTGCTGAGTTCTGCTGAGCCATTAGTGTAATGAAAGAGAGCCACTCAGAGCGGTTATGCTGACTGTACATTAGCAGACATTTACACGCTCACATCCATCAACTATCTGGTGTAAGTCCTGTTCTGTCGGCCCGACAGCAGCGACTCCTGCAGAATCTCAGACTCGTGTTGATCCTCTGTCCTCAGCTCTGTTCTGTCTGGTAGTCGCCAGCAGCTGCTTCCACCTGAGAGGCTGTTCAACACCTGTGGTTCGGTCCAGCAGCTAAACCAGACGCTGCCTCAGACTCAGGACTCGGTTCCTCTGCTGTTTCTTTGTGTTCTTGTAAAACCTGCACACACTCGGTTCTAAACCGGCTCCTGCAGCAGCGACCCGATCGTATTCCCAGAACTTCACATGCTGCTGTTTTGTAGAAGTCGGTGGAGTCTCACAGATCCAGAAGCTTTTCTTTCTGCATAAAAATTTACAGCCGTCCTGAGGAAGCGGCGTCCTCTGGAGGCGGAGCTCTGCGTTGGTGCCACACCGTCATTCGCTCCCTTTGTTTCAGGTTATTTTGGGGACTTAAAGGTTCCATCTGCTAGAAATCCACTTTACTGTGTTTGTTCTTGTTGTTATGAACTGAGAGGTGTAAAGTGAAGCTGAGAGGACAGGAGGACAGCTGGAAGGTGTCTCTGAGGAAGCTCCGCCCCCTGCAGGTGAGGTAGGGGTCTGCAGTGCCTCTGCTCTGGGACAGACTGTAGCTTTAGTTCAGTCCCAGTGCTCCCAGTGTTCCCAGTGCTGAACCAGACTGATGCAGCTGGTCAGGAGGCTCTCGTGGTGCATCAGCAGAAGTTCACCAGGATCTTTGGAGATAATTTATGTTCCTCAGTGTTGTCAGAAGAGACACTGGTGAACCTTCTGGAGACACCTGAAGCTGGAGACACGTTCAGCCTCGGTGCTACTGAGGTTCCACTGATGTTCCACTGAGGTTCCACTGAGGTTCTACTGAGGTTCCACTGAGGTTCCACTGATGTTCCACTG
>NW_007579241.1:9208-15624 GCF_000690725.1 Stegastes partitus
CTGAGGTTCTACTAATGTTCCACTGAGGTTCCACTGAGGTTCTACTAATGTTCCACTGAGGTTCTGTTGAGGTTCCACTGACGTTCTACTAATGTTCCACTGATGTTCCGCTGAGGTTCTATTAAGGTTCCGCTGAGGTTCTGTTGATGTTCCGCTGAGGTTCTATTGAGGTTCCGCTGAGGTTCTGTTGATGTTCCGCTGAGGTTCTATTGAGGTTCCACTGAGGTTCTACTAATGTTCCACTGAGGTTCCGCTGAGGTTCTGTTGAGGTTCCACTGAGGTTCTACTGAGGCCATATCTCGCTGTTATGTGACGTGTTCCTGGACCAGCTGCTCCACCTGTTACCTGGTCTCACTAGTTTGTTACTGATGATGTAATAATGCAGCAGAGCAGTGACATCATAACGGACCTCTATGATGTTCTGCTTTCAGCCCAAACGCCACTAAAGGCAGGAAACCAGGCGCTGATATGAGAACGTTTGCCTGAGACGCTGCCAGCTCGTGACTAAAACGTTTTAACGGATCATTTCTGCTGTTGTGCTGCAGCAGAGAGCGCCGCCTGCACTGATCCATCATCACAGAACAGAACAGAACCGACCTAATATCTGCAGAGTTTGTGAAGATTGCACAGCTTTATGTAAAAATGGAGCCATTATTTTCACGGCCTTCTCCAAAAACAAAAGAATAAAGACGTCCATTTCCCAACTTTGGTCCCATTTCATGAGCTTGTGTTTCTTTTCATTTCACGCTCGGCTTCCGCCTGCTTGTGGCAGCAGCTGATGAAGGAGCGACCTGAGAACGGACAGAAGCCTCACATCTGGACGCGTCACATCTGCATGAGAAGACACCAGAAACTTTAGTTTTGACTCTGAATCACAGGACAAACGGGACGTTAGCTTCATCAGAACACAGTCCAGGAGGGTTCGGGCTGTTCAACACTTTACAGGCTGGAAGTTTGGTTACGTGGAAAACACTGAACTTCACTGTGACGATACAAACTGGCCAGCATGAGGCTGTGAGTCAGTGTGTTTAGCCTAGCTTAGCACAAACATGTCCGGTGTTTGTGCTAAGCTAGGCTAAACACACTGTCTGATTCTACTGACACAAATCAAACGGATTATCTTCTAAATAAGCTTCACCTTTTAGTGCCTGCTGTCTAGATGATGGTCCATCGTGATACTGGGCGGACTGGGATCTGGGGACGCTGGAGGCCAGAATGTGAAACGTGTTGTTTATTTTTATTAGGGGTGGGACTTAACACGTTAATTAATGCGTAAATAGCGCGTTAGAGTCCCACCCCTCATATACTTGAACACGTTAATTACGAGTAATTAATTACAGCAAAATAACGCGTTAAAAAATGAACGCATTTAATCTCAGTTTGCATCCAGACGACAGCGTTTGTCGGCGCCGGCTTCATGGTCCACCGATCACATGATGCACAGGATGCGTCAGCGCTACGCTAACAACGACAGACATGGAGGAGCCCGATGAGAGCGCGTCGCTGGACTGATGGAGGCCCAGTTTCATTTTAACGAGCTGCCTGATGGAGTACCGCCTGAACGCAAAGCGTGTTGCAGCGAGCACAGAAACACGCTAGCAGCCCTGCATAGCCACGAGTCTTTTTTAACGTGTTGTTTTGGTTGTAATTAATGAATCGTAATTATCCTGTTAAAGTCCCGCCCCTAGTTTTTATATAACATTATTTATTTTAACAACATATGTTGAAGTGAATCTGATGTTTTTCAGTCAGTGGAGGAAAATCAGCGTAAACTCTGATTGAATGCGATGACAGCTGCCGTTTAACGAGTCCTGCAGGTATCACGTCAAACCGTTCGCAGCCTTTATTCATCACATTTACTCAAAGCTGTGCCATTAAAACAAAGTCTGGCTGCTGATTACTGTCAGGTTCTGGGCAGATTCCTGATGTTTGTCTTTGTTTTCTCTCAGTTCTGGTTCATGTGTTGGTGCTGATTTAGGGTGTTTGCTTTTACAGTCTCTAAATCAGGCGTCAGGCCGACCTCGCCGTCAGAGAACTGGACTGATGGTGGAGCTGATATAAACCTGAGCTCCGACTAGCGTCTCTACGATCTGTGTTTCTTCTGTATTTACTCTGATTTCTGCCGTCTGGACTGTTTCCTCTTAAATTAAATCTGGCTAATAGCGGTGGGTGGAGGATGTTTTTTCTGCTCCCGGTTTAAAAACCACCACACTTACTTCCTATTACACTTACAAATATTGAGCTCATGCATAATTTAACCTCCCGCCCACATCCAAAATGCTGCAATCATTATTTATTTTGGAGCACTTCAATAATTTATGTGTGTGAGAGCCATCAGAACAGACTGCTGCTACTTAATTAGCAGCGCTGCCAGCTCGCTCAACTTCTCCGCTATTAACCGCAGTATTAGCAGGATTAGGCCACACACACACTATTTATTGGCCCCTAACGAGGCAGCGCTAGCCGCCTAGCATGCTGCCTCCCCTGTGATTACTTAAAGTGGGAGCAGATGCGAGTCGTGACGCAGAGATCGGGATTGGATGGGATGACCGGCGCACATGCTCAGATCGATACTGGATTAAGCTGTTATGTCCACTTAGAGCTGATATAATAGGAATAATGGATTCCAGCGGGAGAGACTCTGATTTGCTCCGATTCCAGGTTGATTTATGGCCGCTGCTGCTTTAAACGGGCCGCTTAAAAAATGAGACTTTTCATAATAAATACTTTCCAGAGTGCCGCAGATCAATTGTGCCCAGAGAATGATGAAGACAGATGGTTGTTCTGGATGTGGCCGACTCCACGCTGCAGACTTATGTACTTTAGCACCGCCGCTGCCTGGAAGAGAGGCCTTATGCAGGAGAAGATGGATTAAGTGGCTTTTTATTTTGAGTGTTACTTAGAGACCAAAAAGAAAGAGACAAAAAGAAAAAGGCTCTGCAGTGGTTTGACTTTGCAGGTCTGACACAGAATCAGATTTATGGAGCCTCAGGAGGAAGAGAAGCACGAAGGAGATTAAATGTACTTTCTATCCAATTCTTCCATCAGAATAAGAAGCTGCCAGTTTCCTGCAGCAGCAGCTTCAGCAGCGCGAGCGGCTTGAATGCTCTTTATTACGGTGATGCTGAGTGCTGCTGGATTCCAGAGAGTCGTGTAGTCGCTGATAAATGTCACCACGCTGATCTGATCTGAGCAAAGACACAAAACCACATCAAACATTTTAGATCCAGAAATAAATGTGCAAACAGGTCATGATGTTGAATCCAACACCGGATCCCTGAAACCAGCACAGCAGCTGTAGTTTGACTGAACCTCGTTTATTCACCATGAAGTCTGTTTGATGCTGATTGCGTTCAGCTCGAGCTCATCTCTGACGGTCCGGGTTCTCTGCTGGTCTGTGATGGTTTGTGGGGAAGCTGCAGGAGGCTCCAGCTTTCTGCTCTCATGTTTCTTGTGACTCTTTGTTCCTGTGAAGCTCTCCAGTGGAGGTGGACGGTCACAGCAGACCCACCAATGAGAAACAGGTTCACATTAGCCAGATTTAAGTATTTTAATCCAAACTCTGGAGTGTTTCAGCTGCTGCCAGCGGAGACGTCGGACTCATCGATCAGTCGGTTCAGCTTGATGTTCTTCATCTTCAGTAAATCAGAGGAAGCCTCTTAGCCACTTAGCTCCACCAGCCAGACGTCTGCACGGTTCCTCTTCCTGCAGCTCGTCTGAGCACAAACTGGTCAGAAGGTCCGTCTGCAGCGAGTTCAGACGTGTGTTGGACATGTTGGCAGGAAGCTCGTCGCTGCAGGACGCGAGCGCTGCAACGTTCACAGATAATTGAGGCTGGAACGCGTTACATCACGGGCCTGGTTCTGAAGCTGCTCACGCCGTCATCAGCACCTCATGAATAATCCTATTAAACGAATAAATGAAAAAGAAAAGATTACTACAGCCTCCCATAATGCTTTGCCAAAATCTTGTTTTGAGACAGAACCTCAGTATTTATCCGCCGTGAGCGCACTGATGCGGCAGATTTAATTTATGGCGCGTTATTAGACATTATCGGGCCTGAATGGGAGTCGCAGCTGTCCCTTTCTGCAGAGCCACACCGAAGCAGGCTGATAAGATTGGCTCCGACTTTACGTCTCCCCACCAACACCACATTGTCATTTAAGGACATTGTATTTTCCTAATTTATTTCCTTTGTCGCTGCTGGAGTAGATGACATGTTCAGGTCTGCAGGATTTGGATGTTACAGCACGCCGGGGCTTTTCAAATTGAGAGAGGCATCGCTCTCCCGGAGCGCATTTATCTCTGAATGTTGAATGAACCTTCACAAGTGCAGCGTTTTTTCTGCAACAGAAAATTCATGGTAACAAAAGATTCCTGCTGCCAAAACGAGACTGCGAGCCACAGAGACAGAATTATATTGATAACTTGGAGAATAAAGCAATTTCTTTTTTATCATAGTTTCATATTGCGCCCTGTGCAATGGCCCATGAGCTAAATTTACTCTCGGAGCACTTCTCTGCAATATATAGTCCTCCTGGCTGCTCTGTGCCGCTGCCATATTTGCTCTCTAAAACCAGTCCTAATGTATCAATTGTTCTGATCTGGCTCTGCTCGAGTGTGAACAAACAAATTGGATTGTGCCTCCGTCCCCCAAATAGCTTTCCCCTCATCCACCCCCACTGCAGAGGCTGTTCAGCACATATTTCCATGGAACATCTCAATCCAGGCAATTTCTCCACACACACACACACACACACACACACACACACACACACACACACAGCGAGACCTTTAAAACCATTTCCCAAGGTCAGAACAAATGGCCAGACTGTAGTGGTGTATAATGATAAAAGCACTCGGAGCGGCTGCTGCTAAAGTGCCTTTCCAAAAAGCCAGAATGGCCTCTCCATCCCGCTGCGTGTCACTCCTCAGCCCGCAGGGAGGCGGCCGCCGGCGCTTTCATAACGCCGCCGCTGCTTTTATCTGCTGCAATGAGCTGCTGTCTTACAGAAGAAAGGCTGCAGACGCCGTGAGGTCTGGAGGTCTGGAGGTCTGCAGGACTCCAGGAGCTGGGTTGGGTTAGGTGAGCTGCTCGGATCATGTATGTGGAGGACCGGACCGCCATTAGGCTCCAGAACTCCAGCAGCTCAGCAGCCACTGGCTCTGAGCTGCAGCGGCTGCTGTTGTCCTTCATGTCCTGTAGCCTCATTGGAGCTCGTGCTCCCATCCAGACCTGCTCCACTCGTGGTTCCTGATGGAGGAGATGAGGCCCGATCACAGGCTGGTAGTTGTTTCTGAATGTCCACACGTTTCCAGTCAACGTCCTGGAACCAGTGGAAGCACGAGAGCTTCACTGCTGATGAGACGGTGAAGCAGAACGAACCAGAGCTGATGGAGAGCTGAGGAAGCTCCTCCTGGGTCTCCTCATCCTTCCTCTTATGTCATGAAGCTGCAGACAACAGACAGAACATCCTCCTTTAGTCGGACTGTCAATCAGATCTGGGAACAGCTGGTTCTGTCTGAGCCATGATGCTTCTTCTCCTGTTGCTGAACAGAACCAGAGGACACCAACATCTAGAACACTAGCACCCCTTCTCCAGAGCTTGTGCTCCGTTTGTCACCAGAACACCTCATTTCTAAGCTAAATACTGAAGTTCTAACGGTCCTGTTCTCCACCACTGTGGTGCTGCTGCAGGGATACAGTTGGACTGGGTTGGACCGGGTTGGACCGGACTTCAACAGTTTGTGCAGAACCTCCGTGTGTCCCAGGGCTCATTCAGTACATCTGTGATCGGACCAGAGATGTTCTGGTGAAGTGTGTGTCCCATCCATCGGTCCCGTTGGTCCCAGTAGCCCCACCCCCAGAACCTGACGGACTCGGTGCTGAGCTCTGGACCAGCATGGAGTTGGTGCCTGAAAAGCACCAGTTCTGAGAACCTGGAGCCGGAGCTTAGGCGGTGGAAACACATAGAACTGGTGCTGAGTCAGGCTCTGGTTCTGAACCAGACCTGGAACTGGTTTGGTGGAAAAGGGGTACCAGAGTTGGTTCCAGAGCCAATATCGAAGCTAGCAGCTCCGTCAGATGGAACAGAGATGAGCACAGACCAGGGATGTTCCTCCTCACCAGAACCACCAGAACCAGCTGATCTCGTTGGGTCTTGTTGTTCTGGACTCTCGTGGGTCCTCCTGACCGCCTCCAGGTTCCGCTGAGCTTCTGAAGCTGTTGACAGGCGAACACCTCTAAGTTCATCATGTGGGTCTGCTGAGGCCCGGTACCCGCTGCAGCTCGCTGCTTCAGACCACACTGAAGGTCCAGCTCCTCATTCAGCACCAGGTTGGAGCTGCTGGTTCCCTCAAACCACCAGCAGCCATTCAACAGCAGAACCAGACTCCAGCCGGACGGGCCGGTCCAA
>NW_007579241.1:21074-24761 GCF_000690725.1 Stegastes partitus
TAAATAAATAAACACCAGTAAATAAATAAACACCAGTAAACATCTGAAACAATGAGCTCTTTAGCTGTTTTGAAAACAGTGAACTCGTAGTTTTGTGGTCCCAGAAGAACGGCGGCGTGTTGCAGCAGGACGTGGGTCATACCACCTGGAACGTGTGGAGCAGCAGGTGGACTCTGAGCTTCACCGCCTCATCAGGTTGGTCTCCTGCGGTCCAGAGACTCTCCGTCCTGTCTGTGAAGGAAGACGTTTGTTTCATGAGCAGAGCGGAAACACGAGTCGGTTCTGAACCAGCGTCAGTCAGACGCTCTCTTTAATAGATGACACTGATGCTTGGTTCACTTTCCACAAAGTTTCTCAGAGTTTTCTGAGTGAACGAGACCGAACAGAACGTCTTCATGTGTCGGAGGGTTTGGGTCGCTGCCTCCCAGCTGGAGCCGCTGACGGGTCGGCGCCTCACATCCAGAGTCTGTCCTCGGAGCGGTTTCATCACAGTCCTGCTGCAGCTTGTTTACGGAGTCCATCAAAATATTTTTACATAAATTGACGGATTAATTTCAGAAAACAGGCCCGATGTGCCAGAAGAAGCTGCGACTCGCCTGTTTAACTCCGGTCCAAATCAACACTCACATCTTACATCAGTGTTGCATTTATTCCAAAGCGAAACGCTCGATTTCATCTTCACTGCGCGTCTCAACAAATAAGAGCAATTACTGTGAACCAGGACGCGCCGAGGAGCCGAACGCCGGCTCCGTCCAGTCACTTTCTTGGCAGATCGACGCTCGCCATGCGGCCGGCTCGCGCTCCAACTTCGAGTCGGAGATTGGACGAGAAATGAAAAGCCATTTGCCAGCCGACAGACAGACGGACACAGTTGGGATCTGGACAAGCTGTCAAGTCGCTGGTGCTTCTTCATACGAGGAGATGGTTAATTTGACCCAGGAGAGAGCTCAGAAATTGATTTTAACTCTGTTAAATTAAGTCTACTGAGGGACTCGGGGGCACCGGTCTCCTGGGTTCATTTTAGCCCGATGTGAAGATGATGAGGAGCTGCGCTGCCAACGGCGACTTTGTCAAGAGGCGCCGACACGCTTTCCTGCCTCACGCTTTAATTGCACCGCAAACTGCAGAAGCTACGTGAAGGAACAAACCTCCACCTTCTGAAAAAGCTGAGAGCAGAGCAGTGACATCATCAGTCACAGCCCGAACCCAACAGCTTCACTTCAGGAAAACTCCACCAGCATCAGAACCAGAAAGCATGGAAGAACTGGATTCACTGTCGGGTTAGAAACAGCTTCAGAGCCATAACGGTGTCGGATGAGCTGCAGACAAGAACAGAAAGAAGGAAACGAAGCAAAGAGGAGCAGCCGTAGGCGAGAAACAGAAAAGTCCTGAAACCATCAGCAGCTTCCTGATAGTCTGGGAAGAGAAGACAAGGAGCAGAAACGAGATGGAGAGGAGAAATGGATGGACGGAGAGAAGAAGAACCCACTAGAAACACAAACGGGACGGAGAGAAGAACCGACTAGAAACACAAACGGGACGGAGAGACGGCAGAGGGACGAACACATGAGGCTTCATCAGGGACGCCTGAAGAAAAACCCAGAACAAAAGACGTTTTCAGACTTTCAGCTTCCAGTTTGAGGTCTTTATAATTTTTACAGGTTCTGGTTCTGAACATGATTTTGTGTGAAGACCGGACCGAACAGGACTCGGCTCCTCTACAGCTGTTTGTGGTGAAGAAGAGGAAGATGAGGAGGATGAAGGCGGCAGCAGCTCCCCGAGGAGACGAAGCTCAGCTCCAAACCCACTGATTGGGTTCGACAGCACAATCCACACATATGCTGCACTAATGGGCCGAATCAGCGCCGAGCAGCGACAAGCTCACGACTGCAGACCATCACCAGTCCAGACACTCGCACACTTAGCGCCGCCTTAAATTGTTTTTTTAAGGCGGAAAATGAGAAAGTGTGTTTTTGTTAATGTGTGTTTGGCGTGCAGACAGCCGGGTCGAGTCAGAACCGGTTTGTCTCACGGACGGATGTGAATGTTTAAATGAGACTGTTCCCGTGTGGACGTGCAGCAGAGCAGCGGCAGCAGCACCTGTCCACCGGCGTTTATTCTGCCTTCGCCTGACCTTTGGTTTCGGCGCCGTCGTCGCTGCACATCAGAATCTGCTTTAAGACATCCAGAACCAAAATGGCAGCCAAATTAGGTTCCAGAAACACTCAGTGAAGATGACACAAACACAGAGCAGACGGGGAAACACCCTGTGTTCTCCAGTCTCTGCACCATTCGGGCTCAGCGGCGCCACCTGCAGTCCTCCAGGTCCAATCAGTGACGAGCTCTGTGCCAGGCTGAACAGGTCCGTGTCTCTGAGACGAGGTCCGGATGTTTTCTACAGGAACATGTTCTGTAGAGAAAACAGATGTTAAAGAAACGGTAGCTTCCTGTTGACTCGGTTTCTTTGGGTTTGTCTCATTCAGAACCAGGTGCGGTGGGGGCCAGGTGAGCGGTTCCTGCCACCTGCAAACAGCTTCAGAACTTCTCAGGCTTCACTGATTTCTCCAGAAGATCCGTCAGACACTACAGCGACCAGAACCCGATCCTTTCTTCAACCACCTCAAAGAACTCGTGACAGCTCCGTGACTCGCCTGAGACGCGTCTCATTTGCATAAAGTCAGAAACACGACGCCCAACGCGGCGCGACGCTCCCAGAATGCACTGCAGCACGTTTCTCCAACGACTGAGAAGCTCTGGAGGACGGAGAGCTGCTGCTTCTGGAAGAACTTTAACGTGAGAATCAACGGATTCTTACCAACGCTGCTCTTATTCAGAATAATCTTCATCGTTGGACAAGTTCAACCTGCTGGTGGCGCCAAACCATCAGGGTTCATCCTCTGAGGACTCCGAGTGAGCTTTCTATCTGACAGCTGGGACGTGAGCATGCTGAGCTAAATCAGGAGCTTTGTTCAGACGCTGATGCTGGTAATGAAGCTGATGCCCTCGTCCTTCACTGCTGCTCATATTTACCGCTGACGAAAGGCCACAGCACTCTGCAGAAGCTACAGATGACTTGAAAATGTCATTTTCTGGTTCACTGCCCCGTAGCTCTGCTGCTGCTTTAAAGAAAAACAAATAGCAGCATTTAAATCAGAGCCGCCTCCAACAGTCACAAACCTGCAGCGCCGCAAATGTCACAGAAACACAGCTTCAGATACGAACCGAACATCCAGGAGGAGCTGACGGAGCCTGATGGAGTCCACCAGAACTTCAGGTCAGCCTCCTGTTTACGTAGGGCTCGCATTACACCTGAAGTCCTGGAAAATCTCCAGAACCAGATGTTAGAACAAATAGAAACAACTTAAAGGAGTTTTTATAAAATCAGTCCCAGAAGTATCAGTTGTCTTTGTCCCAACGTGGTTTTATCGATTCTTCAGTCTAATGTGGCTTCATTTATGATGATGATGATGATGATGATGATGATGATGGTGATGATGATGATGATGGTGATGATGATGATGATGGTGATGATGATTATATCATCATTATTATCATTATTATTATTGCTATTATCATCATTATCATCATAATCATCATCATCATCATCATCATCATCATCATTATCATTATTATTATCATCATCATCATTATTATCATTATCATCATCATCATAATCATCATCATCAT
>NW_007579241.1:27829-32920 GCF_000690725.1 Stegastes partitus
ACAGACGGCTGTTCTTTGATCCTGAAGGCCTCGGGGCAGATTTCTGTGACCCCGGCAACACATGACGGCTGAAATCTGATTGGATAAGAGCTCTGATATAAACACAGGCAGCTGGAAGCAGCACAGCCCAGAGACACTGAATGAAGCTAAAAGATGAATGGGAACATCACATAGACCCCAACAGACTGATGGTTCGTGGACGTCATGTACAGCTCAAGATGTAAACTATGTAATTATATATAATTATAACTGATTATAAATGATTATAACTGATTGCTGTTTTTGTGATTTTACTCGTTATTCTCTGCGATTGAACAAAACATGGAGGATAAGATAAGATGTCTTTATTTATGTCACAGTGGAGAAAATCTATAAAATAACTTGTTTTTTAATTAAAAACCTTCATGTGAACAAATAAAACTGAACATACGTGTTCTCAGCGTGTTCCTGAGCTGGACGTTGTGTTCTCATGCTGGTTTTAGTGGTTTTCTATTGACCAGGATGTCTTCATCTCAGGACCTGGTGGTGGTAGCAGCAGAGTTTGTTCTGCGTTAAAGCTCAGAGCCGGCCTTAATGTGGGATCACGGCTCTGATGTTTGTCTGCTGTTCAGGGTCCGACGCCGCCGTCTGCTTCCACTGAAAGTTTATTTCTTCTGTTTTTCATCGTTTTCAAAGGCCAACGGAGACGCAGACCTGGATCTCTGCTCCGCCTTTTCCTCTGAATGCTTTCATCGTTTCAGCTTAAGAGGCCAGAACAAAAGCTCAGGGAGCTAATGAAAGGACTGCTGTGAATACCAAGAAGCTTTTAAAGAGCTCAGGCCCGTTTGAGAGTCTGGAGGCGGGACTCGGGTCACATTCTGCCTCCTCAGAGAGAACCTGTCCTGGTCACGGACCTCCTGGTTCTGTGGGAGGTGGAGGATGGCACCAAGCCTGAACCAGACCACAGCTTCTCAGGTGCTGCTCAAACAAAGCTTCTGTTAAAGGCTCATCAGAGTCAGAACCCAATGAAACAGAACCAGGAGACTTATGATGCTACAGACGAATCCAACGTCTAAGCATCAAACAAACGGGTCTGTCACAAACAGAAAACGGGTCGAAGTCTGGCCGCGAAGAGGAAAAACAACCGGTTCAATCAGTCAGTCAATCAATCAATCAATCAATCAATCAATCAATCAATCAATCAATCAATCAATCAATCAATCAGTCAGTCAGACTTTATTTATAAACTTTTCATACAGATGAATAAAAACGTTAAATAAACGTCATTTAAAGTTGACAGATTCTACAAACGTGACCCGTCTCTGGGCTCCAGCATGGAGGTCCGATCATCACCAGAACCTGCAGGCTTCAGACAGAACCAGGTTCAGTCACCAGAACCCAAACACTCCTTGGATCAGTGGACCTCTGGACAGTCGTGTTCTGGTTCCTCCAGTCAGGGTTACGTCACGATGGACTTCAGGTGTGACCCGGTGACCGACAGGTACCGCTACCCTGATGGAGCCGACGGACCCGACAGTCTGTGCAAACTGCAGGGACGCAGCGAGCTGCAACCTTCCAACAGTCGAAGCGTGTCGCTGCTCCGAGGACGATCCGATTTAGTTCTAATTAACCTGTGAAAGGAGTTCGGGCTGAGCAGCACCATGCCAGGAGGCGCCAGGCTCGGTTCTGGTGGAAGCAGCTCACGTTCAGAGGGGTTGGATCTGACAAACAGCAGCTCGCTGAACGGAACCAGATGTGAAGGAGCAATGACACCGAGAGGCTCCCAGTGTTCCACCAGCAGACAGAACCAACCAGTCCGGAGTCTTCAGAAGAACATTAAACTGTGAAGACGCTTCACCTGTCAGCAGGTAACACCGATCAGTGGCTACTGAACAGAACCAGGTCCAGTGTTCAGACTGAGACACCTGGATGGAGGTAGAACTGATCTGGTGCCAGGTTCTAGCAGAACCCAGATGTGTTCTTCCTCCTAAATGTCATGTGTCTATCTGCTGTTCTGATGAAGTTCTGAGGCTCAGGGTTCGGGTTAGTGATCAATCTGGACCCTCCTCTGTGGACTTCAAGGACCTGGACCTCTGGAACATTCACTGAAGTCTGAAGGTAGAACTCTGGTCAGTAGATAGAGGTGCTGCAGGTACAGAACCAGATGGTTCTGGTTGAGGTTTCAGGACCAACTGTGAGTCTCTCAGCGCCATTAAACATGTTTGATCTGGTTTGATCCAGCAGAACTGAACTCAGTCCAGAGTGTTTCTGATGTGAACCAGGACATGTGTGTTGGTGTCAGCAGGTTCTTTGTGGATCCGTTTGTTCCAGTACAGTGAATATTGGACTCTACAGAACATGAACCTCCGTCATGGAGCTTCTGATGAACTGAACCCTGATGAAGGTTCTACAGGAGCTGAGCGTCTGTATGCAGGTGGAGGTTCATGAGTGTTGACCTGGAGTCCGGAGCAACCAGAACCTTCGGACTCTTGGTTGAGTTCCTCTCTGGATGCTTCATCTGCTCTGAGGTTTCCACCTTTGATTTTACAAGATGCTCTGACAGAAGCAGCAGTGAATCATGAAAGCTGCTCTTCCTTCACGCTGCTGATGTTCTGCTGCTCCAAACCCCACTGAGCTTGTTTCTATTTCGGCAGACGGAAGCAGCGAAGACGCTCAGAACAGACAGAAGAGGATCGAGGTGGAAAAACAAAACAAATTCTCCGACATGCAGCCTGAGGCTCTGCAGCCGAGCGCTGCGCTTCATCTCCGACTACTGACGAGGAGATGTTCAAACGCTAACAGGAAGCGGCCGGCGGCGCCGCTGTCAGTCACGCTGTCCGAGTACAGCTTCGAGCAGCAGGAAGGAGGCTGCAGGCCCGAGAACAGCAGCGTTAAGCCTCCATTCAGGCCTCAGACTCTGAACCAGCATCTGAGGGGTCACTCATCCAGACGCTGAGCGGCGCCGGCCAGCCGGCTGCTTCACACGGTTTACACTCGGTTCTCTGGCTGCTGTTTCTATCTGCATGCTTTCTTTTTTTTCTATTTGGTTGTTTGTTGCAGGTATTTTGAGTTTTGTTTGATTTAGAAGCCTTGACTTTACTTGATGTTGGCCACGCCCACTAGCGAGCGTCCCTGCAGACCTGGACGCTGATCGACCTGCACCTGAACTGCAGCGGCGGCGTGAAAAGGCATCAACATAACAGAACACCGCCGGTGGACGGAGCCGGAGCAGCTGCTGGACCGTGGAGACGACGGGCCTGAGACTACACGGAGCGCAGCAGGGTGGAGCCAGCAGGAGGCGCTGTGGGGTGCTGCAGGGGGAGCGTGCAGCGACCGCCCTCCTCTCAGCAAAGTGCTCCTTCTTGATTTTTTTGTCTGACTCTCCTGGACGCCCTCCTGGCTGCTCTAGGACTCTGAGGACTGACGGTGACTGTTTTACTCAGAACACGGGAGAGCCGGACCGGGAGCCGGACCGGGTGCCGGACCGGGAGCCGGACCGGGAGCACAGAGTGCTTTAAAGCGGATTGTGACGAGGCTGAGACTCCACCAGTACCGGGACACCGGACTCCTCATCTGAATATTTTATTCTTTTTTTAAATTGTAATAAATTCTGGTGAACGTTTTAATCTCTGGTTTGTTACGCTGCTGGATCTGAATCTTGTCTTTAAATGGGCCCCTAGTCTCTCACTAGGTGGCGCTGTACCACTGGGCCGCTGTACGTTTGGTTGTCTGTTTTTTTACAGTGAATCTTCCTTTTCCTCAACCATAGTCAGCAGCTTCACCAACCAGCTGATCACCGCCGTCACTCAGACCGCTCACAGTTCACAGCCAATCAGCAGCAGCGTACCTGGTCCTGCTCTTCAACACCTGAGCTCATCAGGTCATTGACCGTCGTCATGGTGACCCAACGACCAACCAAACCACCAGGTCACCGTCCACACGGTGTCTGACGTGTCCTTTGTCTTCTGCCGTGTCGGTTCTTGTGGTTTAATGAGCTAAATGATGAACTGGTCACTATGAAACACAGCCTGCAGCAGTGAGCGAGCGACTGATGAACATTTAACACATGAACCTGAACCTGCTCGGTCCGACAGCAGAAACCCGTCTGGATGTAAACCAACATCCTCCTGTGGTCCTGTTCAGCTGTGGCTCTGGACATGAAGGGCCGTCTGAGCACGTGTAAAGAAGCTGAACTCTTCTGGTAAACTCCGCCTGAGGAGCTCCTGTGGACGTGAGCAGCAGCTTCACTGAGCCTTCAGAACCACTCGTTAGCATGCGGCTCTGCAGAAGTTTTGTTTTCAGTCCAGATCTGATGCTTCCTGGCGTCGGTGTTGTGCTGCTGGCAGCCGAGCAGCCCAACGGGAATATAGATTTCACCTCAGACGCTCTCCAACATTTACTCTTGCATGCACATTACCTGCAGCTGTTATTATCACAGCGACCCACTCGTGGTTCTGTTGGCTGAGTGGCTGGAGGCTGCAGCACCGAGTCCCATTACAGCAGCAGATAGCATCGATGTAAAGCCGGAACAGCAGGAGGCCTCTGGCTGTTCCTGCTGCTCCACACAGCAAAACGAGACCAGACTTCAAATGTCATGTGCGGTTGCCGGGCGGACTAATGGACTCCATGGTTCCGGTGAAGGAGCAGACGGGACGGGCGGACCGGCGGCTGCTGGCTGTTTGGCTGCACTTCATAAAAGTGACTGAAATAAACAAGAACAAACTGCTTCCACACCTTCACCTCTATCTCCTTCCACACAAAGTCCTGTCTGGTTCTGCATCTGCTCAGAACAGCTCCTCAGCAGGAGATCATCCAGATGTTCAGCATCATCTACACACCTTACTCTGACACTTTGATCCACAACAAACACCAAGCTTTAGTTTTTCATCACATCTCATCGTTTACGTTCCTCCAAACACCTTGAACCCTGATCCTCTCGTCTTTATCCAGGTCTGCCTCCAAACCTCAGATCTTCATAAGTTATAGCAAAGTCTTCATCTTCCACCAAACATTGTAGAAACATTTATGAAACTGTTTTCAACTCCACCCTTTAAACTTCATGCATCTCAAACCTTCAAAACCTTCTGACACTTGGCTGTTGTCCCGAACCCC
>NW_007579241.1:33509-41162 GCF_000690725.1 Stegastes partitus
AACCCTAACCCGAAGCCTAACCCTAACTCTGAACCCTAACCTCTAAACTCTCACTCTAACCCTCACCTGAAGCCCTCACCTGAACCCCAAAACTTAAACCTTAACCCTGACCCCTAACCCAAATGTAGCGCATGTGGGCTGTATGACTGCAGCTACAGAGACCTAGTTCATGACGGAGCCTGGACTGTGAATGAACACAGGAAGCATTAGTGCCGTTTGAATATGAAATATGTTAGCAAAAGAAAAATTCTTCACAACATAAATAGCAAAGACACCCAATACACCATTCCAAATAAAGAAAACAATAATGATTATATGTATAATCTTCAAAAGGGAAAAGAAAATTGTGCACATGTGTTTTCTTTCTCAGTCACAACAGGTCGTCCGGTTGGTAAGTGGGTGATGATTTTCTCCTACCAGGTCTTTGGTCTGACTCACAGGTGAACTGGGTGGACATTCAGAAAACAATCCAGGGAAAAGGGAAAAACCTGACCTAAGAGGTCCGAAAAAAAATAGACATAAGTTTTGAACACACAAAGAATAAATTCATCATTAAATCAACTTCCTATAGATTTATCAAAAAAAATCAAACAATTAATCAAATCAATTTCAAATCACAAAGGAAAAATCTAATTCAAAAGTGCACTTTCTATAATTGATGTTTCATTCTAAACTTCTAAACTGCTCAACCAGAGTTTAAGAGTTTAATTATTCATCGTATTTATCAGTTCACTGAATGCGGCGCTACCAAACCCCAGAGCCCCATCGCACTAATAACCAAAACACAAAAAGACTGGCCAAAACAAAAACAAAACTCCAAACTACGGGAGCGCGGCGTAAAATTAGAACATTACCTACAATTCTGCTGTGTTACATGACATGAAAGTCACTTTTCTTTTTACCTTTGAACTGAGTGGTTTAGTTTGACTTCCCGAGGCCGAGAGACGGAAGTGAGCTCTCTGACCCGTATTTATAGGAGATGTGAGGTCACCGACAATTGACCCGGAAATAAATAAAATAAATAACCAAATAAATAAATCAATAAATGTGGGTTACACTAAACCCTAAACCCTAAGCCCTAACCCTGACCCTGACCCTGACCCTGACCCTGGAGCACTCACCCCAGCGCCCTCAACCAAGTTCTACAAACCTATCTGGGCAGTTTGCAGCGATCTGTTAACCCGCATAGGCGGTAAGTATGCGGCCCCCCCGGGTTCCGACTCTAGGAACAGCAGGCGGGGTGTGGTGGACCAGGGCCTCAGGACCTTGAACGTAGCCCAGTCTTCTATGAGGATGAGCCTCACCCATACAACACACCACACCACACCACACACGACAAAAAAAAATAAAAATCCCCAAAAAATCAATTGGAAATTCTCCACAACCCCCAAATTCTACATGCCCCAGTCCAACTGAGGTGACTGGGCCGAGGATGCACCGGGACCGAGCCTTCGCATCACCATCCCCTAATTCAACCTAGCGGGTCAGGCCGAGGATGCAGCCTAGTTACCAATAAGTCACCTCGTAACATTAAATAACTTCACCTGGAACTTAGTTTTACTTTATTTCCTTTCAAACGATTATTTACATCTTATGTATCAATTTTTTTCATTTCTTGCCTCTTAAAATCAAAGCTTTTATAATTTCTCAGCCCATAAACAAAAGGACCATACAAAAACAAAAGATTAGGAATAACAATAAAGATCTTTATACAACAGAACAAAAATCATTCATTAAGTGATTTTTAAGCGAAAATCTAACCTTCACAGGGACTTAAATCCCCACCAAACCCAAAACTTTGTTCTGGGAAAAAAAACCTAAACTTACCTCAATGGAACTAAGGCACAGCTATAATAACCAAACAATATGTCTGTAACCACCAACAATAAAACCAGTTGGCTATGGGACACATCCTGAGGATCGATCAACCTCGGGCAGGCCTTCCTCGGGGGACACTGTCTAGTGATAAGTGGCCAAAACACTCGATGAACCTGGAGTCCACTACTGATGATGTGTCCTAAAATTATAGAATTATTAATTTAAAAATATTTATTAATAAAAACTGTAAAAAAAAAAATCAGCAAAACTTATCAAAGACTATTAAGAGGAATAAACAAAAACACTCCCAAAACGTTTTTCTGACCTTCTGTCAACCAAACAAACTACAACAAACACAAACCAAACAAAAGAGAAAAACAGAAACCCAAATCCTCCCAAACCAACAACAGGACACAGACCAGGACGACGCAACCAGAACAGGGAACTAATCAACCTCGAAATAAACAAGACAAAACCCAAAACGTGTACCCAGAAAGGAACCAGAAAAGGGACCATGACTTCACCCAAGAACACAAACCCCAACAAATTGAAAAAACAGAAACTAAAACCCGTTCGGGCAGAACAACATGACACCAGCCAGGACAACATAATAACAATCGATTAATCAAACTACTGTGGAAAACAAAGACCAAAACCAAACCAACTCTGAAGGTGAAAGCCCAGCTTTCTGAGACAGACTTCCATAAAACCCAACTCTACACCCAAACCCCGAACCCTCGGACCAGAGAGTGTTACCAAGGCGGCGACGGCCTCTCGCCAGGACGTCCTCTCTTGTACTTTTGTACTCCAGCCCAGACCAGGGAATGCAACCAGGGGAACAATGGCCTCTTGCCTTACAAGTCTTCCCTTCACCAATTCCAAAACCTAATCCTAACCAACAAAAACATGTCAGAAACCTAACGCCCCAGTGGTTTACAGGATGACACTAACCTACAACAAGGTGAACGGAGAGCTTTGACGACGTGCGACGGCCAGTGCATCGCCTTTGCTTCCTACCCCAAACTGCTTTGTCGTCGGACACGGCAGGGGAAGCCATCGAGACAGATTTAAAAAACCTAAGCCTAACCCTAACCCTAAACCCTAACTCCTAACCCCTAAATCCTAAAGTCCATCTGAACCTTCATCAGTCTGTTTCTAATTTAAACCTTCATGAAAACCATCAGTCAACCTTTCATGAAGTTCATCCAAGTTTCCTTCAACACTTTGATCTTTTCTACAGACCTCCTTCCAAAACAACTTTTTCAAACCCCAACTTTTAGACTTTTGGAGTTTTCCTATCCAGAGTGCCGACAGACCCGCCCAGGCTCACCACACAGACCTCCTTCCTGTCTTTAGCCTGAATCCAAACCTCAGCTCCAAACTTTAACCTTTTATCTAAACCTTTGTCACCTTCGTCCAGATCTTCTTACTTTTAGCCAAACTGTTGCCAAACCTGAAACCCGTCCTTCCAGATTCCATTGAAGTGTCCTTCAGTGCTTCGTGGTCACCAGGTTCCTGCCAGAGGGAACCTGAACCCTCCTGTCGGGCTTTTCCAAACCTGTCAGCATCATTTCAGCTCTAAAACTATCTGAGTCTCTTCTTGTTATCTTGATGGAGTCCTCGCTAACATTAGCTGATGTTCAGACTTTTGTCTAAAAATATTGAACATCTGGATTTTCTCACAGACCAAAGCTCTTCATCGAAATGTTTCATCAAATTAAATTCAAGTTCTTTCAGTTCTCAGCTCAAAGTCTAAACATCTGAACAACCAGCCGTCAGCTTCATCCGTCCACATGAAGACGTTTTCCAGAACCTGCAGCTGGTTTCCAGGTGAACCTTTGTGGATGTTCTAACTGCAGGAACCACCTGTAGAACCTCGTTCAGGGCTGTTTTTGGGTGGATCAGACTATTTTCTGACTTGAGTGTCCTCTTTGAGCAGCAGCTTTCTCTTCTCTGACCCCATCAACATAAACTCAACACAACAAACCCTCCGCTGTTCTCCTTCCTCATTACCTTCATCAGAGGACCAGCACAGAAACACTGAAGGTTCCTGGAATCCTCTGGATCCTCTCAGACCTGGAAAGCCTCCATCAAACACTGACGTTCATTCAGACAGTCGTCCAGGATTCAGACAAGTTGAAAGCATGAAGCTATAATCCTCCGTTTTCTGACCTTCAGCAGCTTCCAGATGTTCTGAATCTCATTAAAACTATGAACACACCTTAAGTCTAGTTCATCTTCAGCCCCATGATTCTTTCACCAAACTTCCTTCATTTGAATTCCACAAACATCTCGTTGACCTGCTCAGGTGGATCCAGAAACACCTGAGAACAAGAACCAGGATCTGAGCTGGACTTCTCTGTTTAGACTGACTGGATCAGCAGCAGACTGACGGGTTTAATGGGAGTCAGTCAGCAGGAATGAAGCTCGTGAAGCCATCAGCTGATCTGGAGCAACCTGGATCCACAGACTGACTCACGACCAAAGTTTCTATAAAATAAGAACTGATTCAATGAACCAACCAGCTGCTGCACATCTGCAGTGACGCAATATATTAAAACAACAACTGCAGCTGGTAAACAAGACTTGGTTTGTATTGATTTTACTGATTTAAATACAGTAAAAAAAAAATTTTAAAAGTGTGATTTGAGTCACAAACGGTTTCAGAACAAACTATTTGTAAAAGTACAGATTTTTATTTTTATTTAGTTTTGTCCAGTTTTTTAAGTTTAACATGTAAATTAATATGTTTTTATAATTTTACATAATAATATAATATTCATTTTCATAAAATTATCTGTAATTTAACAAAACTGTAAACGAACAGTAAGTTATTGAAATGAAACACTGCGATGATTTATTACTATTTATTCACTAATATTCACGTTTTCCTTCCGATGACGCTCAAATCTGCACAACGAGCACGTGTGCTGATTTAAAGTCTGTAAAAGTCGTCGTCTCTGTTAGTAAATGACGTTGTGAAGGACCGGCTGAGCGGCTGGAGGACAGCGTGGACCTGACCCACGCTTTGTTCTTCTCTTACAGCTTCAATATCTCAGCACCAAACAGATGAAATTCAATATCAGAGGAACACGAGCAAAGTATGAAAACAGGCGAAGACGAGCAGAAACCAGGTTGAGACAAAAGAACAAATGAAAAATAACGAATAATCTCATCCTGCGGCTGGATTTTATCTCCTGTTTGTTCTTTCATATATATACGTCCATCAGCTTCTTTCATTTTCTGCATCTTCTGCAGCATCTCTCATCACTGGAGCGACGGAGGAACCGGAGCAGCAGGTTAAACTCACAAAACCAGATTATATCACGTTTTAACACCAAAATGATTCACTGGCAGCAAAACCTGAACTCTGAGCATCAGTTCGCTGCACAGGATCAAATATCAGCCGTCAAATGGCAAAAGATAACTTTCAGCCAGAACCAGAACAAAACGGAGCAGGATGAAGTGGAAGTTCTTATTTCAGAGGTCAGAAGGTCTCAAAGTGAAACTCACATTTATTTTCTGAAGGATGAAATAAATGTGACTCACAGCTGCTTGAATCCTCACAGAGGAGAAAATATCTGGTTCAAGTCCGCTGGTGGATTCAAACGAGTCGATTCAGGAACAAAATCTTCATGTTCGGAACCTTTTAACGGACGTCAGCTCAAAACAGCACATGAGAGTCTTCAGGAGTCGGATCAGAACCATACCATAATACTTTGTTAATGCCTGAAGGGAACCGTGGCTGTTACAGCACAAAGAGGAAGCTCCCATAAATACAGACCATAATAAACATAAGCTACAGTAGGTGTAACTGTCTGAGCAGAACAGTCCCGTGTGGTGGAAACACGTGTTGAATAAAAACACTTTAAAATGATGGAATCGGATCGGGTCCAAAAACTGAATCAAATAATAAAAATGATGTAAACATTTTTGAATCAGATTTAAAAGTGAAGTGAAGCAGCGAGAGGCTGCTGGTGAGAATCCACCCGACCGTCACTGTGAACGTGGAAATGAAGACTTTTACTGGACCTGAGCAGCTTTTGGACCTTTTTCACTCCTTATCCTTCGTTTTTCTTTCAATATCAGAACATTTATAACTTTTGTGTTGTGAGTTTCCTGTCAAACGTTTCAAAATAAAAGCACATATTTGTAATAAAATAGACTCATGATGCAGACAGTCGAGGAGAATCTTTAAAAAGCTGTTATGTAGGAACACTATGAAGTTCTGGAAGAGAGCAGAACACGTGACAAGCGTTCAAGCTGCTTCGTGATCTGATCTCAGGTCTGTCTGATTCATGTCCCTGCAGGTTCTGTGTCCGTGCGGATCGTTGTGATGCAGGTTTAGATCATCTGGACATTCATGAGATGTTCAGTGTTTCTGTTCAGTGAAGTTCTGGTGTGGAAGCTGCAGCAGCGACATGAAACCCGACGGTGCTGCTCCAGATGAGTCCAGAGGAATGAAGAGAGACAAAGAGGACGGATGAGGACTGAAGCTGGAGATAGACCTCCAGCAGCAGTAGACTGGCCGTTTGACCACAGTCTGAGCTCACATCTGAACCATCTGGACCTGCAGAGCAACTCAGCAGAGAAACGACTGCTGGTAAACAAGGACATCGGATCGGCTGAGGACAGAAAAAGGTCCCGAGTCTCATCACACTGGTCTGAACAGCCTCTGATACCGAACGTTCTCTGAGTGGATGAAGGACATCAGATCTGTCAACCAGGAAGTAGAAGATGGAGGCTTTTGATCCTTCCAGTGAAGCTTCGTCTGCAAGAGAGGAAACAGCCAGAACAGAAAAACAAGCAAAGTCCTCAGGTCCACCAAAACCAGAGATTAACGGGCCCATTGGAACTCGAGATAATGTGTCATAGAGGACCAGAATGGACCCAGCTTTGGACTGGAGAAGACCAGGTGAGAGGAGCACCTGTCACACAGATCACCGTGTGAAACGAGTCCTGTGAGACCTCAAACTGAGTCAGGGTCCGACTAGTCAGGGACACGTAGTCGTGACTCCATCCAGGACCTTCTGCCACCAGTCAGCCCAGACAGCAACATGAACCTCTGGTTCACAAGTGTTTCTGACTGCGAGAGGAGATGCTGTGATCTGACCACGACTGAGATGATCCACGAGCTGCAGGATGAGATCGGATGTGTGAGGGAGTCGGGTTGTGGTGAGCGTGAAAACATCTCAGTAAAGGAGATTGTGGAAGATCACGTTTAGCCTGAAGAGCATCAACAGAAATGAAAACTTTATCAACTAAGAGTTGTTTAAAAGGACCAAGTCCTGATCGGTCCACAGACAGTTAGGGTTAGGGCAACCCTCAGGAGGTGGCTCCTGGTTTCAGGATGAGACTGGAGACGTTCCAGCTGGAGATGCTTCATGTGAAGCGGCAGCAGCATCATCAATAAGAATAGAATAGAATAGAATAGAATAGAATAGAATAGAATGCTTTATTGTCATCAAACATGGTGCGTGACGAAATTTAAGATTAAAAAATAAAAATTTAAGCAGGTGGTGGTTTTATTGGATCTTCTCTGGTTAATAAATACTACACTTCCCATGATGCTCAGCGGCTGCTGGAGTCACAATAAATCTGTCAGTTTATCCAACGACACGTTCAGACCCTCAGAACCTGACGTTGGTTCAGTCCAGTGGCTTCATTTGAGGAATGAAACGTTAAAAAAACGGTGATTTTCTGCTGATGTCACCTCTGAGGACAGACTCCACCGTTTCCATGGTGACGGCTGTAAACAGAGCAGAAAGACCTGCAATTGTTGTTATTATTATTATTATTATTATCTACACCTTAACCCTCACTAGGGGGGCGGAG
>NW_007579241.1:42672-45045 GCF_000690725.1 Stegastes partitus
GCGATGAGAACGATGAGAGCGCGATGAGAACGCGATGAGAACGATGAGAGCGCGATGAGAGCGCGATGAGTGCGCGATGAGAACGATGAGAGCGCAATGAGAACGCGATGAGTCTCAGCGGAGTCAGAACGTTGAGTGTTTACAGAAGCTGGAGTCGACACACGAACAGAACGTGATGTTCTAGAACTGTCCTGGTTCCATTTGACTGATGGAGCCAAAGTCAGACATGATCAGTTTAAGGACGGTGGGAACTTTGAGGACTCGTTCTGTTTTTACAGCTTCTGGCTGAAAAGCCTCAAAGCATCCTGAACGTCGATGGAGGACCTTCATGTCCACGGAGAGCGAGGCGACCCCTGCTGTGTTCTCGCTGTGACGCCTGGATGGGGATCAATAAAGAACAATCCT
This sequence comes from Stegastes partitus, assembly GCF_000690725.1. Classification (NCBI taxonomy): domain Eukaryota; kingdom Metazoa; phylum Chordata; class Actinopteri; family Pomacentridae; genus Stegastes; species Stegastes partitus. The sequence goes on from NW_007579241.1 coordinate 43,078, forward strand.
CATGTCAGCAGTTTCTAAAAGCTGATCCAACTTTGAGTTTCATTTGAAAGCGGAGTTTGAAGCTCTGAAGGTTGGGATGGATTCTGCAGTGGATGTTTACGGACCAGTTGGATCTTCAGTCGCTCTAAAAGCACCTTAAGATCCTTTAAATGAAGTTCAGGAAGCTCGTCACAGTTCCTCCCTGCAGTATGTAGGTCATTAAACACCTGCTGTTCTGGTTCTGGCTCCTCTGGGGGCCCGTATTATCAGAGTTTACAATCAAACACTGGCGCTGCCTTGATGGCGTTTTATTGGACTCTTGTTTGTGGCCTTCATGAACTCACAGGTGGAACATCAGCGCTTCACTTTTGTAGCTGCTCCGTAAATCTAAACGTCTTTTACGTTAATATTTCCTCTGCAAGCGGCTTTTAAACAGTTAAACATGGAGCCAAAGTTCTGCAGAAACAAGAAGAACAGAAACACTCTAATGAATGGAGCCACAGAAAAGTCCTGAAAACAGAAGATAAACCCGAACCCGGACGAGGAACGAGTCGACACAAGTGTTTACAGGACGACGATCCACAGCAGCTTCATCATCTGCATCGTAAAGAGGAACGAGTCCAACAGTTGGCGTCTCCAGAACCCTCCCACAACACACCCGGTCATTTTCAAACCCAAACTAAGAGCTCAGCTGTTCCGCTGCTTTCATACAGAACCGTTCATGTTGAACTTCATGTGATCTTAGGTTCTGTTTTCAGCTGCTTCCTGAAGCGTCCACTGTGGTACCAGTTGCTTTATTGTTCTTTTATCCTGTAAAGCGTCTCTGAGTTTCTGAGCAGCACTAAACAAATGGAATGTAATATTATTATTATTATTATTATTATTATTATTTTAATGAGACGTGAGCAGCAGGTGGAGTCTCTTCATGCTTTGACCTGCAGGTGGCGCTCTGCAGGAAGTCTGCATCCTGAAGTCAGACCAGCGTCTCCACTGACGTCAGCAAATCCTCCGAAAACACAAACTCTCATTAAAACTCGTGTTTGAAGGGAACTTCTTCCTTCCTTTGAACAGGACACACACTTTATTGAAAAGGTTACAGAAGACAAAACGAACCAGCAGCACAGCTTCACGCTCGTCTCAGTCTCTCTGTGGAAACACCTGAAAACGTTCCACAGACGCTTTTGGTGCTTCGGTTCCTCGGAGGAGCACTGTTCTGGTGTTTTTACCGGTTCTGATTATCAGACATGTGCAACAACGATATTTTGATCAAACTACACTTTCTGACTCCACCAACACGGTTTGGACCTCTGAGGATTTCTGCCATTGGTCGTTTTGTTTCTGGACAAAGCAGCTGAAGCCTGAAGATTTTAATCAGCGTGTTGCTGCTGATGGAGAACAGAGACGAGACAGAAGCTGACAGCTGGAGGAGCAGAACATCAGAACAGCAACACTGACAGAGGATCACACTGTACACACAGTAGTACTGGTACACGCATGTACTGCAGCACTGGTACTCGTATGGTCTATTGCTGAGCACACTGGTTCTCCAGGCTGCTGTTAGAACCCACGTGGATCATCTCCACTGGTCTCGGTTTCCTTCTCCTGTCGTCTCGGTTGTTCTGCTGCTGGTTCTCCTCCATGTGTTCCTCTCTGCAGGCGGTCCAGTGAGAACTGGAGAACCACAGGAACAGACCAAGTGTGTTTGAGTTCATGCAAACTACTTGAAGAGGACTAAAACCAGTTACATTCAGCCAGATGGCCACATGATCCCAACAGACCTTCACCAACATCTCTGCTAACAGACTGTTCCCTTCACAGGTTCATCTGGTCGGAACACACACGTCAGAACATTCAGATTACTGAATGGAGTTTGCTGCTGCCGCCTCCACCTGAGCATCCGTTTGTCCTTCTGTCTGATGTTAACGTGTCCTCAGTCCACCTTCATGCTGTGAAGCTTCAGTCTGCTGAGCTGAGAGCCACAGCAGCTGT
>NW_007579241.1:45992-47094 GCF_000690725.1 Stegastes partitus
TCAGACAGGAGGTCAGACAGAAGATCAGACAGGAGGTCAGACAGAAGGTCAGACAGAAGGTCAGACAGAAGAAAGGCCATGACCACAAAAACCCTCCAAAGGAAAACCAATGAAACACTGAGATCCTGATCTACACGGGATTAACTGATCCGTGGGCGCTAATCTGGATTTGGACTTTACGAGCTACTGACTGGACGAAGATCACAACAGCCTCCACAGTTTTCTGAGTCCAACAGACTGAGCCGGGCCTGAGCGGTAGAACTTCTGTCAGCTGCACTGAAGCAGCAGTTTGACGGAACACTGGCGTAAAGGCTCTGCTCCAGGATGAATAGGAACCACCAAAACAGAACCGGACCAAAGGAACCCAAGCTGAGAGCTTGAGACGAGCAAATAGAACCGACAGGACCAGAAACAGATAAAGGAGGTAACCAGCACCACAGAACACACACTGACCTGGGGTCTGGAATCAACGCTGGTTCATCCTCACTGATCTTCACACACTTGGCAGGTCGCGGTTCAGCATCTGGAACAACGAAGGAGTGAATCAGGTTCACGTCTTCACATCCTGTCACAACTGAACCCGACTTAGTTTCCAGGCTTTGTTCCTGTTTTTGTCCAGAGTGACGTCCAGAACACCTGAAGGACAGGTCTTGGTCTCACCTGAAGGACAGGTCTTGGTCTCACCTGAAGGACAGGTGTCTGTCTCAGGTTCCACAGGCAGAGTCTTTGTGGCCTCCGTCGCCGTAGCAACGCCGTGCTCGTCCTTTCCTGCGGTTTCCTCGGAGGATGTGATGTCAACAGGGAGTCTCTCCTTCTTCCTCTTCTGGATCAGATTCTTCTTTACATCTGTGATGGAACCACAAGACGAAGAAACACCAGAGAAACATGACTGATGTTGGCAGGATTAGTCTAGCTTAGTCTAGTCTAGTTTACTTTAGCCTAGTCTAATTTAGTCTAGTCTACTTTAGTTAAGTCTAGTCTAGCCTACATTGGTCGAGTTAAGTCTAGTCTAGTCTAGCCTAACCTACTTTGGTCGTGTCAAGTCTGGTCTATTTTAGCCTAATTTAGTCTAGTTTACTTTAGTCTAGCCTACTTTGGCTAG
>NW_007579241.1:48836-50575 GCF_000690725.1 Stegastes partitus
AGTCTAGCCTACTTTGGTCTGGTTCAGTCCAGTCTAGCCTACTTTGGTCTGGTTCAGTCTAGTCTAGCCTACTTTGGTCTGGTTCAGTCCAGCCTAGCCTGCTTTGGTCTGGTTCAGTCCAGCCTAGCCTGCTTTGGTCTGGTTACCTTTGGGTTCGTACTTGTGCTGCAGCTCTTCTACTCGCAGCTGCAGCTTGATCTTGTCGCTCTGAGCCTGCAGCAGGAAACAGAAACATGAAGTTCAAAGCTGCAGTTTCCTCTGCAGCCACAAAGTCACCACGTAACTCATCAACTGTTCGTTAACCAATTAAAGTGCTAGCAGCAGGTGCTGTGGATGCTGATTGGTCTTCCAGGTGACGTTGTACCTGTTTGAGCAGCCGTTCAGACGTGAACAGCTTCCTCTCCAGCTCCAGAGCTCTCTGACTCTCTGATAAAGACTTCATCCTCTGCAGGGACAGCTCGTCGCCTAAACGCTCGGCTTCCTTACTGAGGACCAGCAGACACACAGTTTTCAGTTATTCCCCCAGCATGACCCTAAACCTAAACCTGACTCTAAACCTAACCCTAACGCTTTATAACGGTTCTCATTGACCCGTTCACACACATTCATGCACCAGTGGTGCACGGCGCTGCCTGATGGGGAGCAGCTTCAGGTCCACTGTCTTCCCAGTGACACTCGGACACAAAGTCGTGTGGAGGGGATCGAACCACCAACCACCACCAAAGGTTAATCATCTGTTCATTGTGCTACAATCGTTTCCTGAAAACCCGAACATAACTTTTAGAGTTATTTTGCTAACAAACCAACAGATAAAGGGCGGCTGGAACCTCCTGGTGGACTGTAGCTGTAATTACAGCTGCTCACAGCTCAGCTGTTTCTTCACTATTTCAGTTGTTTGTATACTAACTGATGGAACAAACTAGCTGGTTAGTTGAATGTGGTTAGCATCAAACAGTCAATGAAGCATCACCTAACATGAGCTGATAATGATCTGATCGATAGAACAGGTGACCTGATAGACACACCGGCTGTCAGACGAACTGGCCACATCCATCTACCACAGCTCCACCATCACCTGTGAGCCTGGGCTGGGCTCCTGTGTGTCTTCGTTTGATCTAACAGAGTTGTCTACCGTCATCAGACCAGCAGCTTGTTCATGTGTAATCTGTGGAGCAGCAGCTGGACTCACACGGTGTTGCTGAGCTTCATCTTCAGCAGGTCGGTGTAGTAGGTTTCATCCTGAGTGTCTCCACCTTCTGCAGCAGGATGAGCTGGCTGAGACTTCAACAGCATCTACACACAAACACAGTTCAACACAACACGGACAGCAGAGACAAGCCGGCATGTTCACGTAACTGTAGGAACTCCCATATTTATGTGTCAGGTCCAACATACTTCAGAAAAGAGTTTTCAGGCTTTTGTCATCGTTGCTCAGACTCAAATGTGATGGTCAGCCTTTTGAAATGACCAGTACAGTTAGTTATTTAGCTGATGGCCTGTAACAGAACTGTACTACAGTGTGCAGCTTCTGCAACCTGTCCACAGCTACTTACTTATTCTTATTGTTGACCAATCAAGTCATTATTTTCTGAATTAGTTGTTCATTGTTTGGTTTATAAAAAGGTAAAAACTGTGGATCAGGTTCTTCAAAAGTCTTGTTTTGTCCAAAGATCTTCATTTTACTGAAGCTGCAATCAGAGACTTCTCCATGGTAACTGATGCTGTGGAGCTAGGTCTCC
>NW_007579241.1:51139-53615 GCF_000690725.1 Stegastes partitus
ACTGGATCCTGATGATGATGTTTTCTCTGTAAACCTGCTGATCTGGACGTTACTGAAACACTGAAGGAAGCAGCTACAGTATGACACACTGGAGGCATCCTGTTGCCATGGAAACCTATATGTGTTCAGCTGCTGATGCAGAAGTTTAACAGCTTTAATGTGCAGCTGTCAAGTATCAATCAGCTGTCAGTGATCAATAATCAGCTGTCAGTGATCAATAGTCAGCTGTCAGTGATCAATAGTCAGCTGTCAGGTATCAATAATCAGCTGTCAGTGATCAATAACCAGCTGTCAGTGATCAATAACCAGCTGTCAGTGATCAATAATCAGCTGTCAGTGATCAATAACAGCTGTCAGTGATCAATAACCAGCTGTCAGTGATCAATAACCAGCTGTCAGGTATCAATAACCAGCTGCATTGATCAGGACCATCCGTAGTGACCACATGGTGAGCAGGTCTCCAGCAGCTTCCTGTCCTGCATCATCTCCAGCAGCAGCTCTTTAAAGTCACAGTTCTTGATGTTCCTCATTGTTCTCATGAGAACAAGCTGCTGGCTGGAGCAGGAGGAACCTGATTGGTCCGTTCACTGCAGGAGAGTCACATGACGCGTTAAACGCCTCCTTCAATGAGAGTCTGGAGAAGAAAACCTGGTTCACTAAGAAGGCTGATGAACACCTGCTGATGCCTCTGACTGGGTTCAGGTTTTGTTGAGCTGCTAATACAGAGAAAGTCTGGATTCATAGAGTTAACCAGAGTTCCTGACAGATTGCTGAGCTAAACACTGTGTTAGCTCATAGCTCTCACCTCCACCTTCTCCAGTCTCTGCAGTTTGGTCATCAGACTCTGGATCTCTCCGTTCTTCTCGGACAGCATGGCCTGCAGCCTCTCCAGCTGGGCCGGGTCGGCCCGGGAGCCCTGCAGCTGCATCAGGGTGGCGATCTGGACCTGGACAAGCCACACTGTCATGAACCAGCTGTGAACAGGCGGAACATGTAGCTCATGTTTTATCCAGTACCTTCATGCGCTGCATCTGCTGTTTGCTGAAGGCATGGATCTTCTGCAGCGACTGATGCTGAACCTTCACGCTGATCAGCTGTCGCTCCATCGCTGCTCGCTTGTCCTCCAGCTGAAACCAACCAGAACATCTCAACACAGATTTTAGATTCAGTTAAACTTTTTGGCTGCATGTTGTCAACTGTAGAACTTTGGGGTTCCAGAGAAGTGCCGTTCATTTAAACATCCAGAGTCTGGGTTCCGTCCTCTCAGTTTAAATGAGCAGAGCTTCCTGCTGGCGTCTACCTCAGCGAACAGAGAGTTCCCTTTGCTGTTTGGATCCTGGGCCTGCTGAAGAACCTGATCCAACTGGACCTGAAGGTCTCGGTTCACCTCACGAGATTTCTGACATCATGGAAACACAAAGACAGACATCATTACCAGAATCCGATGAAAGATTCATCACCTGAAGCTAAAACTGAGACGGACTCAGGTTCTGTGGGCCACGAGCTACAGCTGAACGTGAAACCATCTGATCAGATGTTTGGACAAAGATGGAGCTAAAGTGTAGCACGTTGAAACAAACCAGATGTAATGTACTGTTTCCTCAGGAGCAGCTCAAGTGTTAGAACTGACTAAGTCCAGTTTTAGGTGGAATGAACCTTCAGCCGTATGAACTCTATGAAGATGAACTCCTCTCTGACCTCCAGAGCATTAAACCAGGAAACAGCTTCTTTCTCTCGCTCCTCCTTCTCATCAGTGACGCTCTGTAGGTGGCGCTGCAGGCTGCTGTTGGTCAGATCCAGCTGCTGCTGTCGGTACTGAGCCTCCTGCAGAGTCTGCTCCAGCTGCACCTGCAACCGACAGGAGGTCCAACAGCACAGTCAGCAGGTTAGAAGCTCCACAGGTCGGACTGTGGCGCTGATTCAGGCTCAACTTTAGAGTTTCAGTCCAGATGTTCAGTCTCTCCTCACCTTGATGTCCTCCAGCTCCATGACCTTCATCTGGACCTCCACCACCTCAGACGTCGTGGAGTTCTGGGTCTGTTCGTTCAGACCTCGCAGCTCCTCCATCTTGTTGTTCAGCGTCTCAGTCTGGACGTCGAGTTTGTGCCTCAGCTGCTTTTCATTCAGCTGAGATTCATCCAGAGCCGACTGCAGCCTCAACACCTGACACCAGAACCAGAATCGAACCAACAGCCACCATTTAATACAACCAGTGAAGCACAAACATGCAAACTGTTCACATCTAAAAGTGTTCTTCACGTTTTGTCCACGTCATGAATACACATGGAGCATATCATCAGGAACACTGTAAATAAAATGAAATGCCACTGAGTCCTGAACACGTGCTGACAACTTCCTGTTAGCAAGTACACATGTTTAAAGCAGCTTTCACAATAAAACACTGACAGAGGACATGGCAGCAGAGCAGCATTCAGTGGAGGAAACTCATGCAGGTAGTCACACCTGTGCTTAATGA
>NW_007579241.1:54696-65173 GCF_000690725.1 Stegastes partitus
CACCTGACAGAGGTAGGCACCTTGTTGTGCAGCTCACTCAGCGCCGCGCTGTGGTTCCTCTCCAGATGTTCCTGCTGTTCTTGAAGCTGCTGTTCCTGCTGGTTCTTCACACAGTCGTAATCTGACTGCAGCGACGCCAACATGCGAGTCTTCAGCTCCACCTCCTTCTGCAGAGAGTACTTGTCCTGTTCCAGAGCCTTTAAAACATCACATGAAGGAACCATGTCAGTTTGGACATCAACAGGTTTCACTGAGACTTCCTACAGAAAACATGTGTTGAATAAACTCTTGACCCGGTCCGTTTTGGGTCGGCAGCAGAACATCTAGCACTGAGGAGTGATGTGTGTTGGCGTACCTCCAGAGCGTTAGTCATCTCCACTCTCTGTTCATCCAGCTGGTTCTGCAGCTCCACCTGCTGATTCAGGAGGTCCAGTCCAGCCTGAGCAGCCTGGTGGACCTGGTCTTCCTTCTCCCTCAGCTGCCTCCTCAGCAGCTCCACCTCCTCTGCTGCCGACATCTGGACAGATGTGTGAACGCTGCTTTATGCTGCAGAAACCAGAGACTGTCCTCAGAGGGGACAGGTGCGTTGTCATGACAGCAGGTAGAACAGACTGAATGAAACCAGAACCGCTCACCGTCAGCAGACTGGACACAGTGACAGTTCTGGGTGGAGGAGGTTATTAAAGCATCATCTGGTTGAAACAACAACGTACGGAAGAACAAAGAATACAATAAGAAATAATCAGTGTGATATCTGAGGATATACGGCACCAGACTGTTCATTCATCAGCAGCCACATATTCCTGCTATAACGGCACCAACTCTGTTTGGATGACAAAGCAGAACCTTTCAGCAGGTTCTGGTGTTGGTGGAGCTCAGTCCCCTGAAGCTAACTCCCGTTGACTTTCTCCTCCACGTTTCTAATCCATCTGAACGTTTTAGGAGCAGCTTTACTGTTTGTCCTGATGGCTTGAGGCCTCTGTGACAGATCTATCTGTGAGCCTTTGGTTCAGGTTTAGATGATCCTGAGCTCAGCTGAAGGAAACTCAGACCATCTGTTGGCTGCAGTGGCGTCTGACTTTAATCAGGGAGCATTTCATTTGAACTTCCTCTGGTGTTATTTGTACTTTAATCACTGCTGCTTTCATATTTCATGAACCATCCTGTGTTTTAACCGGCCTCCTAAATCCTGACCGTTTCATGCATAGATATATATAATAAAGGCCTTATATCTATGGCTTCATGCCTGTTTGCTGTGTTCTGCTTTGGAACATGGAATTTGAAAAGTTCTCTAAAAACAGAAGTGATCAGAATGATTCTGGCTGCAGGAACAAAGAATGAAGGCAGAAAAACACTTAACATGAACTCCCAAATGACCACGGTGGCGTCTACAGCGTGTTGGTCTCTGCCTCATCTGCAAGTGTTCCAGGGTTCCCAGTACCGACACCAGTACCAGCACCGACACAACACCAGTACCAACACTGCCTCCTCACTGGATAAAGAAGCTACAACCCAGATTAGTAAACTACTGAGAACATTTGCAAGCTAACGTTAGATAAACGTCCTTACAGGTTCTGGTTCTGGTTCTGAGTCACTGTTTGCCGCTAAAGCCTTCAGGACTGTTTAATAGAACGTTAGCTACCGTGCTAACGCTAACGGTTCTAGACTCGCGTCTCCGTGGAACCGGACCAACGCCGCTGACCGGACCGGTTTCCTGAGCGAGCGACGACAGAACCGACCGACAGAAACGATATAGAACCAAAAACAACAGAATCCATCCGTTTATTTACCGTCAGTCCAAGATCCGTCGAACCGCCACCGTTTGAATCACAATTCAACTATCGCGAGATCTGCTTCTTCTTCTGCCGTGTTTGTTGGCAGCTGCTGAATCCGCTGGAGCATTTTGCCGCCACCTGCTGGACAGATGGAGAGCAGCGAAAACAGTAAAAGAACTACATCTGATTAAGAACAACCGTCATCAGTGAACGTGGTTCCGACGTGAGGCTGAACTTCTGTCATTCAGGAGCTTCTACTCAGCTCAGCGTGGTTCCACACAGAACCCCCTTCAGGTGTGTTCAGGCTGCAACAAAAAAAAATGCAATGTTGTGGTATTTAATAGTAAAAAACCATAACATGCAGTAAAAACTGCTGATTTGTTATAAAAACATTACAGAAGTTTTAAATACGGACTTTTTGCACAGCCTGATGCTGGCTGAGAAAACCAGCTTCCAGCACCAAAGTCCAGTTGAGCTGCTGCTGTTGGTCTCAGTGTCCATCACCTCTACACCTTAACCCTCAGTAGGGGGGCGGAGTCTATCCAGCTCTGCTCTGAGGCATCAAACCTAAAACATTGTCACTGATAAGATTTTCCAGCATGAGGCAGACATGTTTCTGAGGGAATGTTTAAGAACACGTTTTTGTCTCCACTGTCATAAAATGTGCAGAAAACAAAGGAACAGACAAGTTTCCATCACTTCAGTTTAATCAGACCTTCGTCACATTCAGTTCTCATCAGATCCATTCGTTATCTTCACTGTTGCATGAACATCAGGTCATCACACTCACTCTGAACAGAACCTCAGCAAACGTTTTCCTCATGTTTGATCAACACGTGTTTTACTGAACAACCAGAAACAAGTAGTGTTAATAATATTAATCATTTCTGTGGACTCCAGACCAGCCAACAGGACGCTGCTCCGCTCTCATATTTACAGTGACTGGGGTCCACCGACGGGTTTGGATTTTAGGGCCAGAACTGATTCTTGGTAATAAAGGAGGCCGATGACAAACGCTTGAAGTAAAAATGAAAATCTTGGTGTCAAAGTTCAGAATAACAAACTGCAGCACAGACGTTTGCGAGTATTTTACATTAAAAGAGCTTTTCTCTAAGTCATGATGTTGGACTGCGGGCAGGACGCTGCTCTGGATCACCGTGGAGACTACGCACACCAACGGCTGCTGTACAGCCACAGTTCTTGTTCTTTTATTGGGAACTGCTTAAAAAACAACAATACAAACAAGGAGAAGCTGTGGCTCCGATGACCAGCCAGCCCCAGTATCCACCGACCAGACGGTGAGCGGGTCGTTTCTCCTCAGGCCGCGGCGATGGAGGCGTCGTCCAGCTGTCGACCCTGAGGCTGAGCAGAAGATAGACCAGAAGCTTTAGAAGAGCAGCGAGCCTCTTGACGCTCAGATATCAGCACCTGTGTGTTTTGTTACCTTGACAAAGATGCGTTGCGGCAGGAAGCGTCTCAGGGTGTTTGTGTTGGAGGTGGGGCAGCGCGGCAGGCTGATGTTCAGCTGTGGCAGTGTCTGGTAGCCGGCCATCAGCGGGTAGTAGTTATACAGCATCTGCTGCTCCGAACCAGGAAGGATGCGGAGACGAACCTACACACAATGGAAACAGGAAAGCTTCAGAGCTGCTGTCTGTCCTGTTGACCTGACAGACACTGAACGCTTCCCCTCCAGCAGCAGCAGCGCTCTGAGCTGTGTCAAGGCATCTGAAGGACTTCTACACATCCCAGACTTCATAAGCGCTGCTCCAGCAATGGACCAGAACGTCAAAACAACCTTCACATGTGAAACAGACAAAGGTTTGGACACCGCTGTGTCTTCATCGGGACTACAGATCAGTCAGTGAGCTTCCTCATGGTCTCTGCACCATCAGAGGAACACTCAAAGCTCAGTAAGGTTCTGCTGGTCCCACGTGTATGAGCAGTTCTGACCCAGATGATAGAAATCCAGCTTTATTTGCATTGTACAACATACGTCATCAAACAGCGCTGAACACGGCACGGTGCAGACCTTCAGACCTCTGATAGAAGTCAGCTGTACCTGCTTGAGTCCGGAGAACATGAAGGCATCAGACGGTTCCACAGCCATCTCCACCTCCTGCACCAGCCCGGTTCTGTTCTCTATGTGGTACCGAACTGGAAGAGACTCTCTGACTCGCCCAAAGGATGGTAGATCTGCATCAGAACAGGTAGAAATGAAACACCTGACTGTCAGAGGAGGCTCAGGAACACAGGAAGGCCACCAGGTGTCATTCAAACGTGTGACGAGTGAAAGTGGGACCGACCAGCGTGGATGTAGAGAGGGACGGACTCCAGGATGACATGAGGTAGAGTCACTGTGGTCTGGATCAGAGGACCATCGGCACCGGAGCACTGTCTGCAGGACACAGGAGAACCTTTAGACACCTGTTGAAGACTCTGATCAGGAAGCAGCATCACAGACACAGTAGATAGAGAACATCCAGTAGATAGAGAACATCCAGTAGATAGAGAACATCCAGAACACCCAGAACAGAGAAGGTACCTCCTCCAGGATATCAGGTACTGTCCTGTAGCCACGGTGCTGCTACTGCTGGTCTGAGCTGGACATCGCAGACAGAAACACTCGCTGGCACACTCGCCGGTCTGAAGAACCACTGACCAACACAAACACACAGCGTGTTACAGTCACAGGACTCGGTTCGGTCCGACAGCAGCCGCGAGCGCAGAGGAAGCTTCTGGTACCTTCATGCAGCTGAGACTGAAGCTGTGGTGTGTTGCTGGTCATGGTCAGCAGCTGCAGAGAAGAAGAGTTCAGCATCAGCGGCCACGGAGACGACGACAGGACGTCCGTCATCAGCAGGAAGGGAATGTCCACGGCGACCCGGTCCAGAGGTTCAAACTGCAGACACACAGAGGAATTAATGCCAACATCTGTGCAACGACACGAGCTGCTGCGTCACAGTCTGACAGTCAAGTCCAGACTGGACCTCTGCTCTGGTTCCTGAGCTGAACATCACTGCACCAAACACAAGCACCAAGTCCAGAAGACAGAACATAACAATCATGAAGACAAACCTTGGTGGACACGAACTTCACCGACACCTCAAAGGGGACGACGGTCTCTATGGTTACCGTCTCATCCTGGAGGCCACAGAGAAGACAGTCAACCAGCTGATCAATGAACACAAGCTGACTGTGATGACAGACTTCTGCGAGCTTCTCACCTTGTGACACTTGCAGACGATGTGTCGTCCCTCCACCGTGGTGTCGATGCTGTAGGCCACGTGGAACAGGAAGACCCGCGGCCCGGTCGACACACAGCGCACGTAGACACGCCTCTCCAGCTGCACAAACACACTGAATCAGTCCTCGCCGTGCAACCCTAACCCTGTGCAGGCAGGTTTAAAGTGCTGAACATCTCTGTACCTTCTCGCCTGGTTTCAGGTCTCCCAGAGGAACATCCGGCAGCAGAGCAGGAGAACTGTCGTCACACACCTTCGACCCATCCAGGGTCACGTGGGTGGTCTGACCGAGGTTCGCATCCTGACCTGAACACAGCGCCAACACAAACTCACACACTGTCCACGGATGTGACACCCTCTGGACCGGTTTACAGACTGAACCAGACAGAACCAGCAGAGGAGCCGCTCTAGTTCCTGTTACTGTTATTGGTGTCACTTTTTTCATTCACAGATTATTGCTCAATAAACTAAATGTTCTTGTCTGGCTATGATGCCACCTCCTCTCTGTCAATCATCTCTGTAGTCTCCGTCCCACCCACAGCTCTGATTGGTTATACGTCATGATTGATTCAAGTCAACTTTATTTGTATAGTGCAGTTTACAGCATGTGCCATGTGACAGCGCTGAACAGAGTCAGGTTTCGACCTACAAGCTAAACAGAGAACCCAACAATCCACATTGCCTTTGGACTGCCTCTGAGCAACGGTGGGAAGGAACCAAACCCCCCAGTGGGAGGGGAAACTACCAGCCAATCACTGAAAGCAATTGTTGACACAGAGAGACAGATGAGCACATTAGCAGACTGTAGCAGCTCCAGCTAGCAGCTGTTTGAGGTGAAGCTCTAATAAACACACAGTCTTACAAAAGCATCTCCCGTTTCCCCTGAAAACACCTGAACAATTCACCTGGAGGCGTCAAAGCAGCTGGAACTGATTCTGCTGATGCCGCTAGGCTAATGCTAACACGAACACTGAGAGACTAGCTGAGACTCTTAGCCTGCGGCTAACGCTATCTGTAGCAGCGTAGCGTGTTTCTGACGTCAGATTAACATTAACTCTGGTCTCACTGACAGACTCCTCTCTCTGCAGACTCGACCTGCAAACACTGAACAAGAAGCACAAACATCAGCACAAATCAGGACATTAGCTGCTGTCACAGCGGCTAATGCTATGCTAACGGCTAGAAGCTAAGTTAGCAGCCAGCTACAGATTACACTTGAACACAACAACTAATGAAGCTTTAAAATCAGGAGCTTAGTGGGAAGTAGAAGAGACAGAACAGAGAAAGAAAACAGAAGAACAGCAGACAGACCTGCAGGAGACAAACTCATATTGATCTCAATCTATCGATCAATCAGTGAGCAGAGGAGAATGTCTGAACATCACATGGTGCTCTGATGTCACTCCTGTCCCCATCGTCCATGTTTACTGACAGTAATCCTTTTTAATGAAGTAATCTAGTTATGAATGCCAGATTGCTGCTATCACATGCTGTTAACTGGAACATTTAGGTTGTGTGTCTTTCCTGATCAGTAATCGATATGGGCTCTGGAAAACCCCTCACAGACCCCAGTGATAACACACAGACTAGTTTAATTTGTACACGACCAGAGATGTGAACACACAAACCTGAGGGATCGGGAGGAGTTGGATGCTTTACCTGGTTTGAGGCCGGCGGTCAGCTTGACCTCCTTTGCCACGTTCTCCTCCTGTGATTGGACCGTGAGGCTGATGCAGAACATCTCATTGGTCAGTGCGGGAGGCTGGTGGCTGAGCTGGACGGAGATCTTTGGGACTCTGGAGATGATCCTGAACATGAACAGTCATCAGTCCTGTCGGCTCTATCTTAGCGAGGATGTGGATGTGCACCGACGGATGTTCTGACTTACATGGTGCTGTGCTGCAGGCTCAGACTGTCCCAGTCCAGCTCCTGACGTGCCTCCAAGCCCCGCCCCCATCGCCGTGACGACCTGCTGGCCTGCAAAGCCTCGTGGGTAGAAGCAGCATCTCCTCCAGCCCCCCTCCAGCTCAGAAACACACAGCGGCCGGCATCGCTGCCCAGCATCACCTCGATCCCTGTCATCTGAGCATTAATGTCAGTTAGTCTCACCTCAACACCACCATCTAACACCACCATCTAACCCCACCTCAGCACTGGGAGGCTCAGGTTACGCCTCGGACCCTCTTAAAGCCACAGAAACATGTCCTCACCTCGATCTTCTTGCCCACGTCTTCAGTTTTTGCCACGAAGCTGAAGCTGTAGCATCTGGTTTTTCCTGGTACCAGAGTCATGCTGTCCTGAGCCGACTCCACCACACACCACTGGTTGTACTCCTGTAGGATATGAACAGACACAGCTGCCCAAAAGACACAGAACTTTCCTGCAGGCCACAGGGTCATGTAAATCAGCTCTGCAGACTTGGAGAGCCGAAGCCAGGACAAGCAGAGCTCACTTAGGAATTCACTTATCACACCTATCGGAGCTTCAGAGGATCAAACACACAGAAGCTTTTAAGGAAAGACAAAGAAAAACATTCAACCACGCAGACCTTAACAGATGGTCCAGATGGCCGGGTGCAGTGAAGTGCCCCGGGCTTATCGTATTGCTCTGCTGACCCCTCATGTCCTGTGGCATGAAACAACTGGACTTATGAAGATACAGCACCAGAGGATCTTAATGGGACGCTAATATCTGATATTAGTTTAAGTGTTGTTAAATGTTATGGTATATCATATCCTGATAAATACCCCAAAGCTTAATTACAGTTGGATAAGTCCTTCTTTAATTGATCAGCTTGTTATATAACCATATCCTGAGCATTGTGTTATTTCTGTAACCGTCAGAGACAGATTTATCATGTTTACACTCCCCATGAAGCTCTACATGTGACACATTCATTTCCAACAAGCTTAACTTTGTATCAGTACAAATACATATAGTTCTGAAGGAACATTATTACTTTCAGAGCAAAGCTCTGACCACCTCACGACCTCCCGGTGATACTGGGACGTCATATCTAACAGCCCCTCTGGGAGCGGAGCTCGCTCTGATTGGTCAGTAGTTTTACTATTAAAGTCTCTTCACCCGAAAGAGACTTTCTGAGACTTTCTGAGACTTTCTGAGACTTTGTGAGACTTTGTGATACTTTCTGAGACTTTCTGAAGGCCATAGAATCTCCCACTTTGGTCCAATGTAGCGACTCCAACTGCCACACCCTGATCCAACTCAAGCTGAAGGCCTCGTCTCCCAGACGCTGCTACACCCGCCAAGGAACTGCAAGTATCAAGCTTCTGTCTCTAAACGGGTGTTTTGTGATTATAATTGGCCTTCTGAACAATATTCCAAATATAACAGATTATCTGCTGCTTCAGGTGAAAAGACTTTTAAGCCTCCAGACCACCACTCTGCTCCACATCAGGTTTTCACATTCATATTCTCAACCAGCATTTTCATCATTGTTTGTATTTTATGTTTGTTGTTGTTTGTTTGTTTGTTTAGTTAGTAATACATGTTGTGTGTGTGTATACAGTTGTTTCCTGTGTTTTCTATGGCTTACATCCAGTCACTTTACGTATCTGATCTTTAGTTCCCTGAGCTCTAAGTTAATTCCCTTAACTTCATAAAACACTCTTGACTGATCACCAGGAGTAAACAATTTATTAGAATTATTATGCTGACTCTGAGATTATATCGCTGGACGAATAATTCAAAGCCTGGTTTTAATAATTTTAATTAATGCAATCACTTGCTTTGGTGTAGAAATAAGTATATCTTATTTTCTACCCTACACTCCTGAACACACAGAAACACACAAAGACACAACTGACCAAACATTTATAGATAAACATTCAGAATGTTAGAACCCAGTCTGAGGCTCTGGGTCCCACCACTGGGTCAGATGTTTGTGCTGTTAAACTACATTTCACTGCATTGTGTCCAAATGAAACCTAAGTCCTTCGTTGCTTCTGTACGTCTCCTGAAGCTGCTGTCGGCGTCCTTCATTAACACGTTAAATCCCAGCTGGCGGTTGTAGAACACGAACCCTCCAGCTGTAAACTAAGAAGGACGAAAGCTTCTGTTGTTCACTGATGTTCTGCCACCGATGGAATCTGACATCAAGGTTCTTCAGCAGACTGAATCCATCACATACGATCTACTGACAGCACGCAGCAGAAACTACATGTAGGCTGTAGGTCTACAACCGGTAGATTAAACTAGATCACATCTCTGCAGACTGTCACACCTGGACACCACTTGTTCCAGCTCCTCCCCTCTGGGGGGCGCTACAGCTCTGGTTCACTTTAAACCTGCAGCAGTCGTCCGTTTTAAAACCTGTTTAAATGCATGAGTGCTGCATTTTGTGTCGGAGCTGAAACAGCCAAGAAAACACTGCAATCTAATTCATTCCACGTGTTCACATCCTGGGCCACGAAACACTGACTCCTGGTTAGTTTATATCAGCTAGTTACCTGGTTACTGAGGCTGACAGCCAGCTTGTTGAAGTTGAAAGGATGAGGACAGTCGGCTCGGAGAAAAACCTGCAGCTGGATGGGCTGGTCCACATGGAAACTGGGAGACTGGAACTTGGCCTTACACTGGACTGGAGTCAGAGAGGAGAGCCAATATTTAAAATACATAACCAGGTATAACACAGGACTTACTGATGTGGATGTTTGTCACACTGAACATCACAAAGACAGTCCCATGCTTTTATTTCAGTTGTCCAAACAGTAGTGAATGAATAAATAAGGGTTAGGGTCCGTTGTTCACAGTTTTTAGGACACTTTACTGATCTGAAGCCTCATATTCCTGTTGTGTTGCTTTTAGGTCCAACACAGGGTAAAAACTGACGTTAAGGTGTGAGCAGCTCCTCTGACTGTTTACTCACTAAATGGGATGTAGTCCTGCACTTCTATAGTCAGTTCATTGGATCCGGCCAGCGCCATGCGGTCGCTCCACAGGGACCGGGCTGCACTGACAGAAGATGGATCACACTCTGGCTCGGGGTCAGGAACCTCGTTCTGAAAATAAATGATGAATAACATGCATTACAATACATATTGTTGGTGTGTGACCTGCCTGACCTTTGGTTGGCTCATCATTCGCTAATCAAAGCGCGGGAGGCTAATGTGTGATCCGCTCCACAGAACTGCAAAACGAAACCATGTCGAAGGACCAACGCTGTTCTGTAGGTTCTTCTGTGAGACAATCCAGTGATTGACCAATGATTAGCTGAGCATGTGTTGAGCCAAAGAGCTGTACCATGAAGCCAGTTCAACATATCCAGACTTTCTCTGTGATAGCTGGCTTGACAAAACCTAAAACGTCATCAGAGATAATCAGTGGCTGCTAACCTTTACTTCCTACTTTAGTCAGGAGGTCGTTTTAATGGAGAACAAAGAGGAACACGTCAACATACGACAGTAAACAGTGCTGCTCCTGCAAATAATGCTGGTGATC
>NW_007579241.1:66040-68377 GCF_000690725.1 Stegastes partitus
CTAGCAGATTAAACAGAGCCACCTTTACCTTGACTGCTAACCTGGAAACTTGGACTCACCATCAGGACTTTGATAAGATTCTTCTCAATCTTCGACTTCTGCTCCTCCTTCAAGGTTGAAGCTACAAGACAAGATGTATTATAGCAAGTGCTTAGTTTAGTTTTATACTCAAATGTTGTGTGTTTTGTTTTACACATCTTAGGATCTATGACAAATCAGTTGTCAGCAGTGTGTGCTGAACTCTGAAGAACAGGATGCAGCATTTGGACAGCAGCTCTACACAGAGCAGGCTTCCTAATTAACCAGTTAAATGATGGGTTGTACAGGAATGACAATAAGAATTGAGAATTGACAGAACTGAGGTTTGTGCGTTGTGATTTCATGGAGCCTGACACTTCAGATCATGTTCCTGTGATAGGTCAGGCTGCCGCTCACCTCTGCCCAGCAGCTCCATGCAATAGATGGTGTAGTCCTTCACACTGGCCATCAGATAAGCACAGCGCAGAGCTGTGGTCAGTATGGAGGTCAGCAGAGCCCACCATCGCTCTGTGCGATAGTCACACATCACGTAGTCCAGCAGCCTGTAACACAGCACATGAGCAAACCAAAGCTGTGCATACAAGTCTTACATGAAAGGGATCCTTATACGTGCAGCATCTGACTTACTTCAGAGCTTTCGTATAGTCTTTCGCGTGGTAATATTCTTCTCCCATCTGCACCACTGAGGAGACACAATCAGACAAACACTAAGAGGACTGTTGTGTGATTCAACAATACATAAAACTTCACATGCAACAAACCCATCCTGGATGGTTAAAACGGTCACATTTGTTCATAAGAGCTGATCTCACTTTGCTACCAGCTGTTCATACTTGTCATCTCCTGCATGGACCAAAGCTTGAATAATGTCTGCCTGATAAGTGCAGAGTTTAACTTAAGGAAACAGCAATGAAAATTTATAACTGAGCATAAAATATGAAGCAGCGATACGCACTGAGGTGACTCTTCATTCGAGGACACTTGTACTTCTTAAACTGGGCGACAGCGTTACTGAGCAGCGCTATAATCAGCTCCTGCAGAGACGGAGAGAAGCACGTTTAATCCAGCAGCACAGCAGAGCAGCAGCTACACAGAATAAAACATCTCTGAAGGATCGATATTCACGAGCTGGAGGGGAGTGAAGCACTGTGTTATTTATTTCTAATAGTAAAACGCCTACAGCTGTGATGCTGGAGGCTCTACATGTGAACAGGTTTATGTCCCACGACATCAGAAACACAAGCTCACACTGTTCCAACCCGACTTTACCTCTGGGTTTGGGACTCATTTATTCTCCATTTGAAGGTTTGTCAATCCACACACATCGCAAACACGCTGAGGCAGCAGATCATCGTACAGTCTCAGGTTTACGTCCCCTTAACAGCAGTTTAACTGGAATCACATGTAAGTTATACTCTTCCTGGTTTTCACTTTAACCCTCTAAACCCCAAAAGGAGCAGAGAGGAGACGAGGACGGAAACTCTGTAGAGTCACATTTGATTTGTTCAGGTGTCAGTAGCATCTGTGGACCACCTGGAAACAGGTCGGACATGTTGTTTCCTGTTATTATTTATATATTATAACTTTATTGTGCTGCACAAAATCATTGTCAGGGCTTTTTCTCTCTTTCTTCATGCACTTTATATGTCAGTGAGACATGAACCACAGTGAAGGTAAAGGAGCAGAAGTTTGTTCTTACAGAATGTGGAACATCTCTCTCTTTGATCTGCAGAGACAGAATCCCCGTCTTCTCCTTCTCTGCATCTGGAGGATCAATACCTGCAAATACCACAATAAAGAAGTCATGTTTCACTTCTGTAGCTGACATTTCCCTCCAAACACAGGTCAAATAATCTCCATTCTCTACCGTCATGTGATTATTAGGAGCTGACGGAGATACGAACAGCTGGTGGCGCTCACGCTCCAGTCAGAGACAGCACAACGCACAACCTGCAGGTCTCCACTCAACGATCTCATGCACTGATCGCAAACATGCATTAAAATGAGTGGATGGAAGACGACACATAGACACAGTAATTACCAGCAACAACTAATCACCATGACGCTGTTCTCAGAAATATGCAAACCAGCACTTTCCTCCATCTCAGTTTGTTCAGAGAGTCAACAGACTGTGACTGTCGTAGTTTTCAGATTCAGAACAGTCACAGTGAGAACGTATCTGCATCATGGAGACAACACGGTCAGAGAATCCAGGTTCAGGGTTGGAGGTCCGGTTGGGGAGGTTCAGGTCCAGGGTTAGGGTTAGTTATTGGGGCTATTTAGGGTTAGTTGGGTTAG
>NW_007579241.1:69127-77116 GCF_000690725.1 Stegastes partitus
AGGGGGTCATTTACAGCCTCTAGAACCACACAGGGGGTCATTTATACCCTCTTAGAGGCAGTAGCAGTGGCGCTATGCAGTATCTCATTAACTGGTGTCAGTGTGGTGGGTACTGATAGGTGGGCTATCACCTGGCAGAGCTGCTGAGCCAGCTGTTTCCTGTCCTGGCTGTAACATGCAGCCTGCTGGTAGTAGAATCCAGGGTTCTGGGTCTGGATGGCCGTCAGACCCAACTTTATGGCTTCATCAAACAGCTCACCGAAGGACTGGAACCTGTTAGCAGCAAGCAGAGAGACAGTCGGTGTCTGGAGGGACATCCTGATGTCACTGTGCATAGTAACGTACAGGTGTGTCTCCAGCAGGTATGAAGACTAATCCTGCATATAAATCACCCTGATAATTAGAAAATGTTTTGCACAAATGAAAGATAGTGAATGTTGCCACAAACACTTTTTATTTCCACATTTAATTAAACTGTTCTTGTGTCATAGTTCTGTCATCACAGTCAAGGCTAAATAGCTAACAGGCTCACGAGCAGCATCCTGCTGCTGCTGGCCAGCAAGAACAAGTTCTACACAGATGTCTTGTTTAGTTTAAACTGCTTCCATTTCCTCTTATGTCCTCTGTAACTGGCCTGACATGGTGGCTACTGGCTGTGTAGGGTGTTGACTACACCGTGTACGTGTGTGTTGTGTTCATGTTCAGAGGGTGAGCTCACTGTTTAGACATCCAGGCAGCGTGTTCAAAGGCCAGCTCAGCACTGCCGATCTTCTTCTTACACAGATCGATGTGCTTCCTGAACTGAGCGATAGCATCTAGAGGGGTGTTGTGCTGAAAACACAGGCGGCAGATCTGCAGACAGACAGAGATAAACTGGTTTGTTCTGAAACTAAAGCACAAGAACTGAACTATCAGTCACATCACTGCACCTCTTTATCTACATGTTAAACAGCCATCGAGGTAAGCATGACACAGAGTAGCTTGTAAATACTAAACACCATTCACGGTTCTGTTTCTGATCACGTTGGCTGATTTGTTTCACGTGAATTCAGGAGACGTCACGCATTGACGCAGAGCTTTGTGTTGAGCTGGTCCGGTGCACGACCAGGACACACACACACTGAGTTTCACACAACGGTGAGAAACAGCATCATGATGACGGCCACATGGCGTGAGTGTCTGACAGGTGTATCCAGAGCTCCACCTGATTGGTCAGATGTTTGGCTGCTCAGTGTGTGTCAGGACAAAGATGTTGTAATTCACTGCATCAAGGCATCGTTCACACGTTCCCTTTATACATATTTATATATATGTGAAAATACGAGATCTTCCTCTGCTCCACTGTCAGCAGCTGTCACTGACGTACCTTATAGTTGATGAATCCAGCCATCGTTTTAATCTCCAACATGTTGGTCTCATGCGCTCTGAGCTCGTGCACGAGGCTGTATGCAGTTCTGTAGTACCTGCAGCCACCAACACAAGACAAAGCGTTGAGGGCGACCTGCAGCTTTCTACTGTCCACCTCATCTCACACTCAGAAACCCACCGATACACATCTGGTCTGATGGAAAACAGAAAGTCTGACTGTGGAAGCTTTCAGTGACCAAGTCAGAGTTAGAAGAGACTGAAGTAGGACCCCACCGGGATGGATGGATTGGATGGATTGGATGGATTGATTGATTGATTGATTGATTGACTGATTGATTGATTGATTGATTGATTGATTGATTGATTGATTGAGACCAAAAAAGAAGCTATTTTATTTATTACTTATTTTTTTAATTAATCAGCTGATTAATCGGTTATCTGAATTTTTTTCTGCCAAATATCAGAATCAGCATCGGCCTCAAAACATCCATATGGGTCGGGCCCTAAACTAAAGTGAAACACAGTCAAGCAGCGAGACAAAGACTCAGCAGTGGCTGACGTGGCTTGGCAGCACGATGCCATAGCGCTGAAGGATATTCAGCATCAACAGGACGTCGGAGCTCAGACTTACTTGAGAGCGTTCTGCGTGTCCTGTTTCAGCTCACTGAAGAAAGCGATTTTAAACTGGTGTCGGACAAACAGCAGCTGGAACATCAGGAGAAGAACAATACCAGTGATGTTTGCATTTAACGTTGCATCCTGAGAGCTGCTGCAAACTGTGTAGGAACGTTTCCTGTTTGTACCTGATGAGTCGTCTTGTTGAGGAACTCCTTGTGTGATTTAACACGACGGATCTCTGTGTAGTAGTACGTCTGAGCGTGCTCGTAGAAGGCGTTCTCCAACCTACAGGGTTACAACAACACAACATTCAGGCCACATGTCAATATTCCGACCAGTGCTAACCCAACCAGCCCAGTTCAGAGAATCATCTACCTGATAATGTAGCCCACTAAGTGGTCGGTGTGCGGCAGAACGAAGAGGCTTTTTCCAGACAGATCGCAGGCGTTGCAAAGAGCTGAAGCTCTCTCAGATGCTACCAGGTCTTCTCCTGTGCAAACACAACACATGGTTGGAATTCTCTGTGAGAGCTCGCTTGGAAATGTTCTCTTACATGACAAACAGCGTTAGTGAGGATCCAGTGACACCACCAGGCCTACATTCAGCACGTCCCACTGAGAAATATCTGTCATGTGTGAGCGGTTACAGGTTTTCAAATCAGAGACATAACCTGTGTGGGTGGTTTTCAGAACTTCAGAACTATTCAGCGCATCACTAACAAATACACAAACTTGAACAGCCCCAGGTATGATTCAGCTCAGCTCAGTTTACCTGGAGGTAGAGGAGTTTTCTTCTGGATTAGAACCACGGCCACTTTGGTGTTCCTGCCCTGAAGACTGGTCCTGCAGGTCCATATAGATATTACATTCAGTGATACTGGCAATTACACACATTCTGCATGAAAACAGGATGGTTTAGCGATCACCAACCTGACAATCTCAACCTTAGTGGCACATTCAGACTGTTTCTCTTTCCACTGTGGGTCGTCCCAGTCCAGTTCATAGAACAGAACCACCAGAGCCGGTACCAGGTTGAGGTGTTTGTTCATCCAGCCTGTCTTCAGGATGCCTTTAGGGATGTACCACTCATAAGATGTTCGCTAGACAAACAGACAAGAGAAGGAAAACCTGCTCAGAAGCAGAAAGTCTTTCACACATTTCAGACAGACATTTGTTATAAGGCAGCATAAAGACAGCAGCTTAACACTGCAGTGAAATGACCTCGTTTACACACTCCCTTGTACACATGATAAAACATATCAACAGAGACAGAAACTAAGCTGCATATTTGTCTATTTGCATGTAGCAGCATCAGTGAGATGTACGATGTAGCAGCACATGTACATTCAAAGTGCCAGAGCCTGGTGACACACAGTAGCGCTCCTGTAGCGCCTCCCTGAGGGCAGCGCTGTGGGTGTGTGTGGTCTTTTCGCCCTAATGAAAGAAAATCTATTTAGTCATTTAAACAGTGCGCACATGCAAACATAAACTGTGTTCCTATTCAAAATTCTGGGTCGGGTTCAACGGGATATTGAATCTGAAGTCTTAGTTTGTTGACCAAGTCGTCAGACTCATCAGTCCACCGCTCACCTTAGTGCGACATTTGGGGTATTCGTGGTCTCCTGGCAGTACTTTGAAGGAGATGGGGACTCTGTCGGCACGACGGTTGGCACAGAAGGCGTCCCAAATGGCCCGATGCACAGCGTTGTACACCACATCCAGGCCTGTTAGAGCCACAAAGGCCATGGGCCGACAGCACAGCTCTGGAGGAAGCTCCCACTGGGAACCTGCCATCATGTCGGTTTAACAACAGGGAGACCTGCACAGAACAGAGCAATATATCTTTAAAACGGCCTAATAGAATGTCTTAGTGTGGAAAAATACCCCTGTACACTACGGTAGCGTAGTTTATTTAATGCCTAATGGTTATCCATTATGTTTTGATTCCGCAGTTTGGGGTTGAAACAGACAGAATTTTCCTAAAGTGGTTTAGATAAAACACATTTTCTGACATAAATAATGTTGATTTTGAGCAGGAAAAAATTACAACTAAATCCAAGTGGAACCACGGACAGAGACTGAATGAACAACTTCAGGTCACAAGACCTGAAGGTTAGCATTAGCTAGCAGAGCTAAGCACCTGCTAGCGGTGACAGTTCAGCTGTTTACATGGTTCAGACTGCGTTTTTATTCTACACACAGAGATGTTTTTCATTCATATAAAAGTTTATGACACGTTTAAAAACTGCCTGACATTTATTTGTGATTGTCTGATAAATGGCGCATCGCTAAGACGAAAGCGGAACTGAGCTAGCCTAACTCGGCTAACGCTAGTAACAGTGCTGTTGTCCTGTTAGCAACAATAATAAACTCGTAATAAAGAGATGATTTAAATATGTGAACCTGTGCACCCTTTAACGATAGCATACCTCAGATGCATCACTTCAGGTGAGCTGGTACAGGTGCTCAGCGCGGTGAGCCTGCTTGGATTAGCTAGCTGCGCTGTTAGCAAGTCAGTGGGTTTCTACTGAGGTTAGCAGTTAGCGTTAGCTAGCCGGTGGGCGAGGCTGCTAATTTATTTAGCAAATAAACGTCAGTGCACTTCTAGTTGTAGCTGCCGAACTGGGTTTGAGCTGAATCCCACATCTGGTCACCATCAGACAGCTAGTTACCGATAAGTTAACCTCCGACAGCCAGAGGATGATGTTCGTTTAGCAGCTGTTGCTGAAGCAACAACAAACTCTCCGGCTGGCTGCTTCTTCTTCTGTTGGAGTTTATGAGCGGTTAGCAAACAACAGAGTAGCGCCTCCATCTGGCCGGAGGGGGGACAGTGCAATATGTCCAACCACAGATATACATCATGAAGGCCTTTATTATGTACATCTATGCTCAGACCTGATGTGAATCAGGAATAGAACGGAACCTTCATGTTCCTGAGCTTTGGGATCAGTTTGCTGTTTCACAGCTGTGTTCCGTTCTGATCCTTTTAAATAGTCTGAGCAGGAGAGGAGCTTTGATGAACCTTCTGGGGTTCTTCCCCCCGAACAGGAGGAACCAACGCAGCAGACCGGACTGGGGCAACTCCTCAGAAAGGGTCCTTAAAGAACCATATTTTGGGGTTTAGAGTTCTATTTTAAGCTCGTTATTATTATTATTATTATTATTATTATTATTATTATTATTATTATTATTATTATGGGGTGTTTTTTAAATCTTAAAGTTAAAAATAAAAAAAAATAAAAAAAACGTAAGAAATATTCCCAAATATCCAGAACAAGTCTGTAAAAGCTGCAGTGAGTCGGAACCACGTGACAACATGATGTCCACAACCTGAAACTCGAACCGTCCCGGGCGGTGCGGCTGTCTGGACTCCTCTGAGCTGAGCTCTTAAAGGTTCTGCTTCGAACGAACCTTCCTAGTTCTCAGGGTTCCAGGGGTCTGTGTGCTGGATGTGGGTCCGGCTGAAGCCTTATAATAAAATTACTGAGCCTGGTTCTGGTCCTGGGTCCAGACTCAGTGAGCCTGGTTCTGGTCCTCAGAGGTTCCGGACACTCAGAGGTTAACAGCGGAGAGTTCGGTTTCGTGGCGCTCAGCAGCTTCCTGCCTCCTCAGCAGCTTCCTCCACTGAGGGACCGGACGGCGGCGGCACCATGGAGCAGCATCCCGGCAGCAGCACCAGAGGACCCGGCTGTGTCCTGCCCGGCTTCCCCGTGAGTATCCCGGCCGGCTGGTTCTGTTCTGTGGTGTGTTTGGACCGTCAGTGCTGGCGTACAGCCCGCTTAGAGTTTAACCTTCAGGCGAAGGTGGAGGTGTGGTCCGGAGGTTCTGGTCCTGCGGAGGGATGCTGCAGTGGACCAGCTCGCGGACGGTTAGAACACAGCAGAGCTGCGTCCCGTTTCCTCACTATGAGACTCCGTTCAGAATGTTCGCATTTTAACGTTTTCTGTGTTGCCCGGAGATGAACTTCCAGAACCAAACACAGCAAAGGTCATGTCAGGAGTGGGCCGAGTCAGCTGCTAAATTCGGCTTCATTTATATCAACTCATATCTTTCGTGTCAGTGTAAAATCTGCTCTGCAAACGTCCTGATGGTGTCCCGTGGAGGCACGCAGGCGCAGAGAGCGCCAGAGGCCGCGTAAATAAGGTTTGGGAGCAGATTAAGGGAAACTACACAGCAGAACACCGGGATCGAGCTGAATGAAAGCAGGTGGTTTCTAAAGAACCGTGTAGCTGCCAGCAAGCAAACATCCCCCAAGTTTGTGTCCTGCAGGCTGTCCTGGGTGCTGAGGCTCAGCAGCAGGTTGAACTCTCTAACATATCAGGCTGATTAGCAGGACAGGTAGTCATGCCTTAGATGAGCTCTGAATAAGCTGTAAGTCCTCAGTTTTCCATAACTGGTCTGGAATGTGGAGGAGGGTCTGCAGGGAGATTCCCAGCGTTCCCACAGGAAGTCTAAGATTAATGCAATGGAGCAGCTGGTCCTGAGTTCAGCCTGCTGGTCCTAAGTACTGGTTTTAATGGAAGGAATCCGTCTGTATGAGTGACAAAGGTGGGATCAGCAGCCCGCCATCAGATACAACAAAACTTCTTTGATCCGAAAGGAACCTCTTTTTTCCTGATATGGTTGAGAAAACCAAAGTGGATGACATGAGGACAGATGCAGCTCCTGACTGAAGAACGATCTGGGTGAAGACCAGAGACCGTCGCCTTCATTTCTGCTCTTCTCCTGGATGGATGCCATCTCACTCAGCTTTACATATAACTGAAATGGTTTTCCTGGTCTGAAAAAATCCAAAAGAAACCTGGTTCTGAGGTGTGCTGATGAAAAACAAAATGAGTGTTCTAAGGTTTGTTGTGCTGAAGCTGTCGCCTCACTGACGTCAGCGTTCTGATTCATAGGCTCACTGTGATCTGAAACTGATAACAACAGGAGAAATAAGAATGATCTGTGGAAAAGGCTGACTAGCTCACTAGCTTATGCTAAGCTAATAATGCTATGCTATATGATTTATCTTTATTTGCATATCAAGAATTTAAATATCAATGATAATGAAGTTCTGTTTTTTCAAGACCCATCAGTTTTTAATTAACTGGCAATAATGAAACCATGAAAAAACAAACGTAAACTCAGTCCTACGTTATTTCTAGCTTGTGTTTCACTGCTGCAGTCAGAGCAGCATCACACTTTGAATATTGTGCATAAATGTTGTTTATGGTTTAAAATGACTTGTGAAGCCAGATTAACTGTGGATCTTCTCACCCCAGTGGAGGGGCTCCTCCCTGGTTCAGGAGCTGAGAAGCCTCTTTTCAAGATTTTACGTTTAGTTTTATAACCCAAAGTCGTCTGCCATGATGCAACTGCACTGAATCTCTTCACTTCAGCAGACTTGTGCTGACATTCACACGTTATGTTTTAGAGTGCACTCAATCTTACAGTCCTGCAGATGTCCAGGTCAGGAGCTGCAGTTATGGTCACACATCAGAAAGGACAGAAACATGATCTCACTGACCTTGTTGGACTGAACACGTCTGAGTGGTTCTGAAGCTGATGACCTTCTGGGTTCTCACCACAACAGTCTGCTGAGTTCAGTCAGAATAGTGCGAACAACAAGAAGAACATGGAGCTGCAGATGGAAACACATGAGAGGTCAGAATTTGGTTGGAGCTGAGAGGAAACCTGCAGGAGCTCAGGACCGAGCAGAACAGCAGCTCAGAACGTGTCCAACCGGGAGGTGGTTCCACTGCAGCAGCAGAGAACCTCGTCGGGTTCCTCCAGGTCAAGAACAGAGATGTGAAGCTGCAGGCGGGACCAACTCTGAACACAGTACAGCTGAAGATGAACAACTGCAGCCTGTTCTGACGGATCTCTGCCGAAACTGCAGATGGTCAGAATCCATCAGTCCGACCCGTTTCAGTCAAGACTGCTGCTTTGGAAAATATGTTCCTGGACTGTCCTCTATTCCTGATGTTGGATCACCTGCCCAGCTAACGATTGGATCACCTGC
>NW_007579241.1:80132-81473 GCF_000690725.1 Stegastes partitus
TCCTGGTGCATCCTGCAGCCTCCTGGTGCATCCTGGTGCATCCTGGTACATCAGGATGCACCAGGATCACCTGTTGTTCAGGTGTGTTTCAACCAAAAAGGAGGTAAAGAGCAGCTGAACCAGCTGACAGAGGCGGAGCTTTACTGTGGAGGAAGCAGGAAGTAGTTTGTCTGAGGTTGACTTACTAAAAGCATCTGTGTGTTTAAATGTTCACATTCCTCTGAGATGAAATGATTTGCTGCACAGCAGTGTTTTCCCAAAACATCATGTAAAGTCAGTTAGTGTTTACAGCCCAACGTCACCAATGACAATATTCCTAAAACTGTGAAGCTCAGAGAAAGCAGCTGGTGAGCAGGACGGACACGACAAATGGAAGTCTGCGAGGTTACAACAACATCGCGTAGAGCAGCTGAAGGTCGTGCTCTGCTGCCTGGAGACTCCCGCGCTGCTAAAATGGTACGGTCCAACCAGGAAACAAACAAAACGGAATTTGTGAACCAAAAATGTCAACAGCTGACATTTTATTACTTCATTTGTGACCCAAACCCTGAGCGAGCTGATCAGAGAGCTGCAGGGTGTCGATGGAGGAGCGAGACGTTCGTGTCAGTGGGTCAGGCTGTAAGAATGTCAGTGATAATTATTATTGTCTGGTTGGAATCAAAATGTTTCCTCTGAACATCGGGTATGAAATGATGTGCTACGCAGCAGAGACGAGCTGTGTTTGGTCTCCACCGGTTCTGGACGGTGTGTGCAGCAGTAAACAGTGCTGAGCTTCATCCCTGCATGACCGCTCTGCTGCTCTGAAGGCCAATGAACACACACTTCATTAGGGTCCAAGCACACCAGTACCAGGACCCGACTGTAACCCACGGGTCTATTTCATGATTTCCATTGGAAACACAACATTGGCTGTAATTAGTTTTTTGTCTTCTCAGACCAAAACACTGCGTACAGTCTGAGGAAGAGGAGCAGACAGCATGCTCACACTCAGCACTCTTCATCCTGCCACAACCCCACGGCAGACACAACATGAAACTGGACTCACAGAACTGTGGTGCAATATCGATGGTGTGTGCTGTTCACACTTCTTCTGTCTTGGTTATTTAACCAGTGCATAACGTACCCATCATGTGGTGGATATAACCCATGACTTATTCCTCTATAATGTTAACCCTGTGTATAGCTCATAGACTGTATAACAGATGGACGTAGCTACATGACGTCACCCGTTGGTTTCTGCACTGAGAACATGAAGCCAGGGTTTTGCTACTTCCTGGTTGACATCTTGGATTTTTGGAGTCAGTGACACAAAAACTGTCAGAGGGGGGCGGAGCCATAGGA
>NW_007579241.1:81787-84204 GCF_000690725.1 Stegastes partitus
TTGGATCACCTGCACAGGTAGCGATTGGATCACCTGTCCAGGTAATGATTGGATCACCTGCCCAGGTAAAGAAGAGTCAGATGAACCTGTGGAACGGTTTTCCTGAATGAAAGCAGGGATGATGACGGTGAAGCTGGCAGTGATGTTCATGTGCTACCTGTTCCAACATCACCGGCATCACTTGGAAAACCTGCTTCAGTCCAACACAAACGTCTGCCTCCTTTAGTAACTACTTAGAAAAGAATTCAGAGAAAGAACTGATGAAAATAATAATTCACCCAGTTCATGTGGTCTAGAAACTCTCTCTCTTCTCATTGTTTGCTCTAGAATTTTATCAGCAAACCATAAATTACGAATCATGCTTTCCTCCTTTTTGCCAGCTGATGCCACCAAGTGTTACCATGGAAACATGAAGATGGGTGACAAATACAAGAAAAACCTGAATAAATATAAAATGGAGAAACAGAATCCATGCTGATGCTTCCACACAGGCGGCCTGAGAGCAGGTCATCCACTCATCACAAGGTGGGCGGTTCGGTCCACATGTTGAAGTGTCTTCAGACGCACTGAAAAGCGCTTTCAGTACCACTCAGGTAGAACGCTGCTGTGCAGGTACAGGTGACCTACAGGGAACACTTAGGCTAGTGACCAGTATTCAGGGGGCTCCAGGGACCGGTGCCCTGGTCCAGGTGTTGCTGGCCCCTTTGCTGACTGAGTAAGAAACTGCTCACTTTATAACGATGACATGCGCTGGCGCCGAGACCAACGCTAACGTGGCTCTGAGCTCGATGCGATGACTCAGAGCGACGCACCCAGACTGCAGCTCTTCTTGGCCCTCGGCGTCACCTCCTGGACACAGACGGACTCACGGTTAATGTGCAGTTGGAACATCGGTGTACTGGATGACCACATGATGCAGGACCGTTTTATGACCAGTGGTGAGTCCAGTCATGAACAGGACCCACCGGGTTACTGAGAGGTGTGAGTAGCAGGGTCTGTGGTGCAGCAGCGGTTGTGGGCTACATGTATTATTGTATTAGTACTATAAACATACTCTTTATATTTTATTGTTGTCATGTTTATTGTTCTAAACCCCTGCTGGGGGTCCCTGTACCCTACATACCCCGTCCTACACATGAGCGTTTCCCTTTTCTTATGTTCTGGGAGAGACGTAAACGAGACTGCACTGCTGTAGTTTGTGTGTTTTAATGAAATGTAGTTCTATTTGTGAGATCACTTTCCCAATCTATCAATTATATGAACTGATGGACAGTTAGAAGGAGCATCTTTTAATAGAGAAGCAGCCAAACGTGAAAAGGTCTTTCAGTGTTGTTGTAGATCAGGCGGCTGTGGCTCAGGTGGTACACTGGGCTGTCCTCGAGTCGCCCACATGTTGAGGTGTCCTTGAGCAAGACACTGACCCCCACGTTGCTCCTGATGGCAGGCAGCACTCTGCATGGCAGCTCGCTGGCGTGTGAATGAAGCGCTGTAAAGCCCTGTGAGTAGCGCTGAGACAGACAGGAGGTATGTAGGTCCAGCACATTTACGTCATGTATGTTAGCAGCAGGTCGTTTCTCATCTGAGAGGCTAAACATGTTGTTCATCAGAATGTGAAGGTCATTCTAACAGTCATCAAGGTCACGTAATGCAGAATTTGAGTTTGCCCTGTTTGATGAAGCCGGATCCTGCTTGACTGGATAGAAGTGTTTTCATCAGTGAAGGATCAGGACTGTAAAGTGTTCAAACTGGAACAACACGTGTAGATAATTATACTATGCATTTATTTGAATAATTAGGATATCCAGAGTTGATGAGTTGTTCTGCATCAGTAACGGAGCAACCAGCATCACGACTGGTCCATCCAACCTGTATAATCCAGCTGGTCTATAAAACATCACGTGTGTTAGTGGAGATTAGCAGCAGAAATCATCACAGTGTTTACTAAAAAGGCAGCTTTAGGGTTAGCCTGGTGTGCATGATGACTGCATGCACTGAAACCACAGACAGCTCTGAAGAGTTGTATCCACCACACAACTAAACTAGAGAGCTGATGTGAACCAGCTGGGCTGTGGTTGGTTCACTGTGCTCCAATCAGATCCGATAATCCTGCAGTGAAACCGTAGAGTGTTCATGATGAGTGATGTCACGCCGCCTTCACTCCTCGCTGCCATGACTCATACAGACTGTAATAGATCTCAGTGATGTCGCCGCTGACGTCATGAGGCTCCATCCACATCTCTTCGTCCTTCACTCTGCTCGTCTTTATTAGTTTATGAGGCTGCTGTCGTCGAGGAGCAAACAGGAAGTAGATTCTGTCGAGGTCAATGCTGAGTCATGCTTGCTCAGCTGTTTGTCTCTTTAAGCCGAGTCCGGCCTGATGCATCCTGCAGCCTCCTGGTGCATCCTGGTGCATCCTG
>NW_007579241.1:87726-89022 GCF_000690725.1 Stegastes partitus
GTTCAGTGTTGCAGCTCGTCTGCATATTAATTGCTGCATCATGTGACATGAACACACACGTGTGTGATGCTGTGAGTCCTGAGTGTCGCTGGAACGTCTGCACTTTGTCACTTATCTGTTTTCTCTCTGGCTGTCCTCCATGTTGGTCTGGAGATAAATAGACGAGGTGTGGCTGAGCTGCTTTCAGCTCCTTATCCCGTCTCAACAGTTTTTCTGCTGTGTGTGTGTCGGCAGGCTGCAGAGGCCACGCTGGCTGCTGGACGCTGGACGCTGACGGCCGCACTCTGGTAAGAACAACATCTATCAGCTGCTGTCTGCAGGAAGAACTGTTCCACAGACAGTTTTACAGGCGTGTGAACGGTGGACACGCATTCAGGTCGTTACTGCAAACAAGTCTGGACAAAATGATGTTTAGTGAAGTCAGAAGAATGTGTTGAAGTTGGTTCAGATTCTGGTTCTCTGCTGTTCTGGACGACCGATGAATAAAAGTCTCATGAAGATAAAGCTGCTGCTCGTGTTTAACAGTAACGTGTCGTCGTAGAAGCTTCAGACCTTCTGACATGTGAAGGACTCTGTGTTCTCTCTGCAGATCATCTGCTCCCCAGACGTTTGAAGTTTGAAGAGGATTCGAATCGACCACAAAGCCCGTATGTAGTCTTCCTTCTCTAGACCAGCTGACTGTCGTTTGTACTCGTTAAAGTGTGAAAAGCTGGACCGGCTGGAATCACAGCAGAAACACAGACTTGCTGTCAGCAGAACCTCCATCTGGACACATCCCAGCATGTTCTCTACTTCTGGACCTGTTTCTTCAGCCCTCAACATCAATTCACCAACGTGTTCTAGTCCACGGTTAAATGGTTCGGTTCTGTGTCCACCTCCAGGTTAAACTATGACCGAGTTAGAGGCTTCGGGTCCGGGGGAACCGCCGCCGCCCTACATCATCTTCCTGGTGGTTTTCCTCTTCTTCCTCACTGGACTGCTGGGCTTCCTCGTCTGCCACCTGCTGAAGAAGAAGGGATACCGCTGCCGGACCGGAGACATGGACGAAGACGAGGAGGAGGAGGAGAAGCTGGAAGGAGACGCAGACGGTGGGTTGAGCAGCAAAGTATCATGTGTGGAGAAGGTCAGCTCAGTGGAAACCACACAGCTTCCATGGAGAGCTGAATTCATTGTTTCTTCTTGGTCTCATGACGTCAGCGCGTCCTGATAGGATGTTTGATCCACTGCTTCTGCGTTCAGACACACGATCAGCCAAACCCTAACCCTTAGCTGTTGATGATCGCTAACCCTAACCCT
>NW_007579241.1:92117-111027 GCF_000690725.1 Stegastes partitus
GATCGCTAACCCTACCCCTGAGCTGTTGACGATCGCTAACCCTAACCCTACTGAGGGTGGTTTGGGTTTGAAGCTTCTTCTTCTCTCCACCTGCAGCTCTCCTTCACAAATAAACAAGAGCACAGCAACAACCGCTCACACACATAAATCTATTAATACGTTTTATTCAACAGAAACTATGAATTCTTTACGGGAAATGTGTAAATGCTGAGAGAAGCACAAAGAAAATGATAATTTCCTGCATTATGTTGAGGCATTTATCAGATCGAAGGACTGAGTTTATGAGTTTGTTGTTGTGTGTTTCAGATGAAGACGAAGAGAACCAGGACACCGTGGAGCAGATCCTCAAATGCATCATTGAAAATGAAGGTGACTAGTGATTAGTAGCTTCTACGATTGAATTCTCTTCAGTTCTGGCTGAATTTGGTTCCCCTGTTCAGTTCAGGCTTCTGGAAACTGGTTTGTCCTCCTGCTTTGTGCTGTTCTGTCTCTGCTGCTCCTGATTGGACGCTTGGTCGTCTGTCCGATGTTTTCTGAACCAATGTTCTTGATGTAATTTTTTAACTTTCCTCCATTTGACTGTTTTCATGCCAGAAATGCAGTCGTGATACAAACGTCATCCTCATCACAGTAGATTAGTTTGGACTCGGAGATCCATTTACCAGTTATTGGTTGGTCTGATGTGGATGTTCTTGTCACCTCCAGCAAATATGGAAGCCTTCAATGAGATGTTGGGAAACCGCAACGTCTGTGTGCGTCATGACCCCAGGTACGTCCTGACATGCTGCTGAGCCTCTGATTCATCCTAGAGTTCACCTGCCACTGAACCAAGTCTTCTTCTTTCTGACAGAATCAGTCATTTAGCAGCAGCTCCTGGCTTTCAGTGGTGAAACTGAATTTTTAGGGTTTTCTTACGCAGAAATCTGGAACAAATCACAGACGACAGTGAATGTAAACTGTGAAATGGAATCAACAATTTCATAACCGCTGTCACTATTTATTAAAGTTTTAATAAAGAAAATAGTTGTAGCAGGGCTGCAGGTGGATCAGTGGTTAGCATCGTTAGCACTGTTAGCGCCTCACAGCTAGAAGGTCGCTGGTTGGCGTCCCGGTGAGGACACCCGGGATCTTCCTGCGTGGAGTCTCCATGTTCTCCCCGTGCAGCGTGGGTTCTCTCCGGGTTCTCCGGCTTCCTCCCACAGTCCAGAAACATGCTGAGGTTAATTGGTGATTGTAAATTGTCCGTAGGTGTGAATGTGAGTGTGCTTGGTTGTCTGTCTCTAAGTGTAGCCCTGTGATAGAATGGTTACCTGTCCAGGTGAACCTGCCTTCACCCTGAGTCAGCTGGGATAGACTCCGCCCCCCATGACCCTGGTGAGGATGAAGGTGTAGAGATGATGGATGGATGATTGTAGCCGATAGAGAAATGTTGATGATCTCATAACACAAAAACGACCATCTTATATAACTAAACCACATCTCAATTACATTTCAAATAAGTTTCATGTCAACGTATGTTTTTCATCTTTCTGCTGCTTTATTGGGTCGGGCAGAACTCACCCAGCAGGTGACCCACAAACGGAGGAGAACCTTCAAACATGAAGTGAAAGAGTCGGATGTTAAACCAACCGTATATTCTCTAAAACCCAACGTTGCATTTTTATTGTCTAAACTAAACAGAGAACAAAAACCAAAACAACTGAAAATGAAACTTGAGAATAATGAGCTCACACCGGATCTCCTGGTTGAGCTGGTGTCCCATGTACAGGGGCTCAAGTCCCCGTCACAGCGGTCATGGGTTCGAGTCCCGCTCATGACCTGTTGCTGCAGGTCCTTCCCCCATTCTGCTCCCCCACTGTCCTGTCTCTCTCTCTGTCCTATCAGATAAAACCAAAGGGCCGGAAAAAGTCTTTAGAAAAAAACAGACCTCAACAAAGTGAAAGGCAGAAATGATTCCTAACTCCAGACAGAATGTAAACGAGGTTCTGGGATGTATCCAGAGAACAGTCGTGTTGTGATGAATAGAATAGAAAAATACTCTATTTATCCCAGTCTTTGAAATGACTGAAACAGTCAGATGAGGGATTTTTAGAACAGATCTGGTCCACAGCAGCTTCACCCTACAGCCTAGCATAGCATCGTGGTGCCACAGAAACCTTCAGAGGTCTGAAGAGCCATTGTGCTGCATGCTGAGAACCAACAGCGTGATATGCCGTCATGATGTTGTGGCCAAGCCGTGTGTAACGTGTTTAAGGCATGTTAAAGGCATGTTTAAGGCATGTTAAAGGCATGTTTAAGGCATGTTTAAGGCATGTTTAAGGCATGTTTAAGGCATGTTTATGGTTTGCATGCTGCACACAAACAGCTAAGTGTTCAAGCTAATTCACAAACCTGTTGCTGTTGATGTCCAGGTTGCGTAAGGAGTCCATCGGTGGCGTTCCTCCCCATCACCACACAGTCCACTCAGGCACCGACCACAACTCCTGCCACCTCTGTGCCCAGGTTCGGTCCAAAAAGGGCCGGAGACAGAGCAGAACTCCACGGTCCAAACAGCGACCTGGAGAGCAGACGGTCTTCTCTGTTGGAAGGTAACCATCCAGAAATATGCCATTTGTGCACAGACATGAAGCGATAGTTCCAGCCAGTGCATCATCAGTGTGTGATTTCCCTCAGGTTCCGGGTGACCCACACCGATAAGAAGCCCCACGGAGGCATGAATCCGTTGGCCATTTCTGGAGACCAGCTGGACCAATCTCAGGATAGTGATGAGCGCAAAGAGGGCGGATACAACCTGAGGAGCATGTTTAAAGAAGTCAGGCCGCCTCCAGAAAGTGCCAATGGGATGGCTGCAAACATGGGGAAACGAAGGAAGAGTGTGACCATATTTGGGCTGCGGCGGGGCAGTGACCCGGTCGCTGTTAAAGGAGGGGAGGGGCCAGCGAAGGAGGCTGTAGGGCTGAAGTTTGCAATTCAGCAGCAGCCTCTGGTTCTGGAAGAAGCCATGCAGGCACACAACATTAAAGCTGATCCTGAACGAAGCACAAAACTTGCTGCCAAACTGGAAAGTGAGCTGAAAGCTTCTGTTACTTCTCCCTCATCTAAAAGTCCAAAACTCTCCCGGGACTCTGGTCCTGAGGAAGCTGCTAAACTTGGCTCCAGTCCTGAACCTCGAGCAGTGATGATGATCCAACCTTCTGCTGTTAGTACAGCATCTTCTGCCCCCAGTTCTCTTCCTATTGCATCTTTGAAAAGACTAGATGGTGAGGAAAAGGTTTTAAAACCTGAGGAGGCGTATGATCCTGGACCCCTGCAGACCTCTACACCCATCGCCCCAGTGCCTGGATCAGCCCCAGGCTTCGTCCCTAACATACCTACCGACCAGCCCGAACCCTGTTCTACTGCAGGGTTCCCAGTTATCCAAACTCCTCCTGACCCAAGCTCCAGCCCAAATCCACAACCAGGTTCTGGTGTTTCCTTAGCTTTAATAAGCTTAGGTTCATCCCCTCCATCTCCCTTTCCAATCAAGACCCCATCTTCAGCCTCTTTGTTGAAAACTCCGACCCCACCGCTCACAGGAACACCAAGCGTGGGAAACAAGCCATCCCAGGCTGCAGAAACCGTCTCCTCTCCAGCACCTACACCAAGTCCGAAGCTCCTGAGCAGCAGATCCCCTCTTTCATCGTTATCCTTTGGACAAAGTTCTAGTCCTCTACAGGCCGATTCTCCATCACCACTTGCTGACCCC
This sequence comes from Stegastes partitus, assembly GCF_000690725.1. NCBI lineage: Eukaryota > Metazoa > Chordata > Actinopteri > Pomacentridae > Stegastes > Stegastes partitus. The sequence goes on from NW_007579241.1 coordinate 95,863, forward strand.
AGACATCAAACCCCTTCTTCTACTCCAGCTGACCAGAACTTGTCCTTCCCAAGTTCACCTCGTCTTACTGTGAAGTCAGGAAGTGTGACGTCTGTAACATCTACGACCAAAGGAGATGTGGTTTCAAGTTCATCATCGTCAAAGGAGCTAAAGCTTGAAGGAGCCAAAACCCCAAAGGCCGAAGAAAAGACAGAAATTAAAAGAGCTGGAATTCTGAAAGCATCGAAGCTTTCACCATCTGCAACAGACGACTCTACAGGTTCTTCATCTGATCAGCTTTTTAAAGACAGACTGAGCAGTTTGCCTTTGTCACCCTCCTCACCACAAGGGGGCAGTATAAGTAGTGTGACCATAGTTAAAGCCAGCCCTGACAGCAGGAGAGAGTTCTCTGTTGTCACCACAGCAGAGGAAGAAGAATCCTCAGAGAACGACCAGAGAGGAGAAACTTCTGCACAGGGAGGAGAAGTTGGACAACCTGAGAGCACAGAAACTACTGGAGCAGAAGTTAAACCAACGCTGGGTCCAGAGAAGGACGACATGATGGAGATGGAAGACATTAGAGACTGCAAGGTGACGCAGGCGGAAGAAGAGGTGGAGAACATGGAGCTGAAACAGGACTGAGAGAAGACATGTGGACACCAGTTCAAGACGTGATGATCCAAAGAAAGAAGTTCGAAGCCACTCAGTGGACGAAGAAAGTAGCACGAACAAAAGAAACGAACATGAACACACTCAATCTTTATTGACAGCAGTGATTTCAGGCTGACTGGTGACCAAATGGAAGGATTTTGGCCTTTTAGAATATTCCCACCGTTTTGTTCTTTAGCTTTTCAGCCATGCAGTCGGCCCACTTTGGTCCAGACCAACATCAGGTGATGGTCACTTTGTGATTCTTAAAGATGAACCCTTCAGACTCTCAGACTGGTGCCACCATGAGGTTGATGCCTGTTGTGACTTATAGGGAACCCCCATCGTCCTGATGGTGTCCGGTGACGTCCAACAGGTCACTTATCCAAACTAACATATGTTGTTGACATGTGTGTTCTCCAGATGATGAATCAAATCACTTTGTAGGCGTCCTGATTGTTCCTTCAGAGCTCCCATGAGGATCATGTTTGTGGCCATCTTCACAACTATTGGATGAACTATGGTGACATGACTGGTGCACACCTTCCTTCTCCCCTCAGGACGGAGCACTTTGTTCTCCTCCAGCATTTCTGTTCAGCTCCATCACTTCTGCAGTACATTACTTTCTGATGAAGAAGCTGTTTGATTAATGAGCTGTGAACACAGTCCAACCATCCCATAGTTGTGTAGATGTTCCAGCCAAACCCACAGATGTCATCCTCATGATGACGCTGACAGAAGTGTTCAGGGTGAACCATCGAGGAACCAGGATTCTCCTCTTCTGTGATTCTGGACCAAAGCGATGAGCCAGCTGCCTGATAAACCAGGTGCTGCCACATGACGTATTTAAGTAAATCTAGTCTGCTTTGGAATAAAACATGAAGACTTAGTGTTTGCTGTCAAAGAACCAACAATCCGAGGACATTTCTTCGTACTACACAGAAATGAATGGAAACAAATGGCTGATTGTACAAATGGTCTTCGTGACGAGTAGCTTAGACGCTAAAGCTTCCAGTTCATTGCAGGACGAAGTGAAAGAGTTCAAGTTCAGTGCGTCCGTCTGCTGAACGTGTTGTAGGCGTGTATATTAGCTCATATGCAGAAAATCAGTGGGAGCTTATTTGTTTTCATTTAAGAGGAGGAACGTTGAAGATACCTGCAGCTGGAGGGTCAAAGTGGACGTTCATACCTTCTACCTACTCATAGACCTTTAAAATCCTGACGCAGGTCGATTTTTGTTTGACGACTTTGTGCTGATCGATTAGTGACGCTCCAGGACAAGAACTGATGAGACCGAGCAACAGAAATGAAACCAAAGGAAGGAAAAACCTCCTTCAGCTGAAGGAAGACTCGGAGTAAACGTTCAGACTTGGAGGATCCAGCTGCAGCCAGACAGCAAGTCTGAGGATAAAACTGGGCTTTAGTGTAAGATTTGTCTTAGAATCTGTATTTATTTTGATTTACACTCTCTGGCTCAGAGCCCAGTATACAGACCGGGTCAGAACTTGGTTTACAGACAGAGGTCAGAGGTCCATGTTACTTCCTGGTCTTTATGGGAAACCAACCAGGACGTCTGCAGTCTTCCCATGAGTTTATTTTATCCTCTGACTGGTCACATGTGGACAGAACATCTGCTGTCTGAAACATGATGATGATTATTGTTCATGTCTGTAGCTTTCATCCAGAATGAATGAATGAATGAATGAATGAATGAATGAATGAATGAATGAATGAACAGGTCACATTCACTGCATCACAGTCCACACAGGAGTTAGTTTTATGTGTTAACCTGCTGAAAGTTTGACATAATAATCTTGTAAATGACACTGATAAAGGTTTTTAGTCACTAGGTGTTGATGGTGTGTGAGAGGCCACGTCGCTGAGCACAGATCCTCATGAAGCCGTCTGATTGGCTCCAGATGCTTTATTTCAGCAGCTGAAGTCGGTTCGGTGAAAATAACTGAACAAATCCAGCAGTGAGGCTGTAAATTAACAGCTTAAGCAGAGAAACTTTAGTCCTGAAAGCATTTCTGGTTCCGACCTCTTGTCAGAAAATAAAAGTCGGTTTAAGGACGAGACGAGTGGGGATGCAGAGAACATGTTTGGCAGAAGCTGACTTAAACTGGAGAAAAGGTAAAGAACCAGAGCAGCAGAACCAGTAAACCTGCAGATAAACATCGTGCACATGAACGCTAACAGGACTCAGACAGGAACAAGACAAGATCACACATTTCTGAAGAGATGGTGAAACTACAGCTCAGTGTTCGATCACCAAACACTTTTAAATGTTGCTGCAGCTCAACACATAACTCACATAAGACTTCATGTATCCTGAGACAGTCAGAGGATCCTTTAGCAGCAGACAGACACCAGCTGAAGGCTTGTCCCTGAATTCCACACAACAAATGAAGCTCTCGCCTGATTAGGAAACTCCATGCAGGATATTTATTTGGTAAATGATCAACACGTCTTCTGGAGCCACTGACTGTGACTGGCGGTGGTGTTACATCTTCGTTATTAGATCAGTCCAGTGATCTTCCATCTGATCAGGGTCAGGCTTAGTTTCTCCAGATCTGAGGGGATTATTCTGTCTGTTTTTGGTCCCCTGTAACGAACACAGCTTGACAGACAATATATATTTAAAAAAATCTAATTCAAGCTCTTGTCAACCCAGAATGTTGTGTTAAACACAAAGTGGGTTCTCAGCAGCACAACAGCCTGAGTTCAGTATCAACACGAAGGAAAAACCCAGTTTAGTTAAACTGATTTCATTCTTGATCCAGTTAATTTAATCTTAAGCTTAATAAAACCTGATTCTTGGTGTCTGTGTTCAAACACAAAGGGAGCAGTAATAACACATGTTGGTCAGTTTGTTCACAAAGCTGCTGCTGTAGAAAGTCTGTAGATAATAAAATGGTGTCTGACGTTATGGATCAGCTGCTCAGAACCCTGAATCAGCACCGACAGCCCGATTACCAAACAGCTGGTGAAACCCATTCAGTGTGGTGTTCTGGAACATCCTGCTGGTACCGATGCTCACAAGTCTGAGTTGTAAATATGCAAATTGACCATAATTTATTCTTATGAAATAAAAACAAACTTTGCTTTTCGAGCTTGTGTGAGCGTTTGTTTGGTCCCTGTTGAGCTGAAACACGATGAAACACTGAACCAGGAACCAGAAGAACCAAAGACTCATTTAATCACAGTCAGAACGACGACACACCAAAACCGTCGTAACCCATAAAACATAACGACTGGTTCAGTAGAACGACAAGAAAATGTCCACAAAGGAAGAAATGAACTGACTCTCATCTGGACCGACGTAGAGAAGCTCTGCTGAAGTCAGTCTGCAGAAGCTGAAGATCATTTTCTGACTATTTGTGGTCGCTACAATAAAAAAAGCATGATTACTGTGGTTTAACAGACAGTAACAGCTCCCCATAGCAAAGACATAAAACATAAAGAAACCCTTCTGAGGGAGGAAACGAGGAACCGGAAACCGTTTTGTTCTCTTCAGTTCTAGCTGCAGTACTTCATGTTGTTTCATATTTTTACTGTTTGATAAGCTGCTGAACGCCGTATGTTCCGATAGTTCATCTACAAGATGTTCAGTAGATAAACCGAGACTCTGCTGTAAAGGGTTGACAGGCCAGAACCGGGCCGGTCCTCCTGCTGAGTCCAGTCTCGTCTCAGGGCTGAGCTGAAGACTTCTGAGTTGGAGGAGGAGGCGGAGCTCGGCACTGAAACAGACCACGGACGTGTTAATGAAGCTGAATCCTGTTGTTGCATCGATTCTACATTTGTTGATGAAGACAGCGGTGGATTCAGAACGTACCGGCCTGAGTCGGCTGCTGGACGGTTCTGGAGAATCACTGCCTGCAGACAAACAGAGGAAACCATCAGACCTTCAGTCACACATTGTCCTGATGAAGACCTGAGTCTCTGTTCACCTGGTCGGCTTCTTGCCAGCTTCACAGGCTGCAGTTTGTCCTCCAGGGCTGCAGGGGGCGCCGCGCTGGCAGCCGAACTACAGCCAGCAGCAGCAGGAGGGGACAGGGGAGGCCTGGTTGGTGATGGAGGGTCCTGGACAGAACAATGAATGAATGAATGGATGGATGGATGGATGGATGAATAAATGAAGGAACGGTCAGACGCAGGTTCAGAGAAGCAGCTCACCTCCTCCTCTTCCTCGTCACCTTCCTCTTGCAGCAGCTCCACCACCAGAGAAGGGAAGAAACCAGTTCGTCCGTCCAGCTCTCCCTCCCAGAATCCATCGTCCACCTGAAGAACATCATCAGGTGAAGCTTCGCCCAGCTGGTAAACTACACTCACTCTCAAGCTTTCTCTGCTTCGTCTTTCGCCCAGACTTCATGGTTTTCATCGGATGCTGGACTCGTGAACAGATAAACTCTGTTCAGTGATTGGCTCCAAGCGTCCACAGAAAACAGGAAAGTGGACCTTTGGTTTGGATTATTAGTAAATTGAGGATGTTTCATGTTTAATCTGAGATCAAACGAAATCAGCTGATGAACCGCTGAGTCGTCGTTTCACTTTTATCAGAAACAACAACATTTATGGAACACCTGACTTAGCGTTTATTTATCACTATTCCCATTAATAAGAATCAGAAGGTCTAGTTGTACAAAGGTGAGACAGAAAACGGAGCTTCTGGGAGAGGAAGGCAGACATGCAGGCGTCTTCACGAACCACCGGCTTCATCGTCCTCAAGGAGGTTTGACACGTCCGTTAGTTTAGAGCCTCTTCAAAAAGTCACAACTCGTGTTTTCAGAGGAGCCGAGCTGCTTTCAACTCACCTGTACTTCAACTCACCTGTGCTCCAGACTCCAGTGCTACAGTGTGAGCTGTTGAAAGCAGATCCAGGCCTTAAATACAGAGAACACCTGAGCACACACCTCTCCATGCCGACAGCGTATCAGGTGGATCAGCGCCCCCTCCTGGAAGGAAAGCTCCTCTGCACTCTGAGCCTGGTAGGAGTACAGCGCTCTGACGACACCTGGGACAGGTCACATCAGCTGATTATAGAAAACCACTGAAGCGTGTCCTACATCATCCACATGCGACGCTCGGTGTGAACTAATGTTGATTTAAATTCACATTAAGACATTCAAACCTCCAACATTCAAGGTTTTTTTTCTTTACTTTTACGGGTTTGCTGCACAGAAAACATCAAAACTACAAACAGAAGACGTGGAAGTCTGATGGCAGCTGCTGGTGGTCACCGGCTTCATGCGCTGGTTACCTGGCTGTCAGGTGAGTTGTGCTGAAACAGCCCAGCGTGTTGCCATTGGAGTCCTGCAGTTTTATCCAGTCCAGTCAGGTCTGACCTTCGTGGACCATGTTTACAGTGAGTCCAAACACACCTCCAGGTTCTGTGAGCAGCAGACTGATGGAGGAGGAGGACCTGAACCAGCTGAGATGGTTGATGAGATGTTTAACCCTCAGTCTGAATGAGCAACCTGGTCTCTCTGGTTATGAGACGTATGAGGACATGATGTTCTGCAGAGCGGCCAGAAGAGGGCGCTGCTTTGTTTACTGCTAAATGAGGTGTCGTTGGACATCCTGGTGTTTGACTATGATCTGAATTCTTCTCACATCTACTTCATGAGCCAGAAGAGGATCAGACTAACTCAGAAACACAGTTATTAGCTCAATGTTTCCTTCATGCAGCTACTCGTCGCCTCCAGTGCTCACAAATGGTCCAACCCTCATCATGAAGCCACTTCCTGTTCAGACGGCTGCTGTCCTTGTGGAGAGCGACCAGCTGATGAAGGTCTGAAGAAGGTCTGACACTGAAACACTGATGATGCTCTAAGACTGAACAGACAGCAGATGCTGAACCAACCTCTGCTTCCTGCCGTCTCCTGGTTGCCTGTGGATGACGTGGAGTTGAAGGAACTGTCCAGCTGAGTGGCGTCCTCTGCTGGCAGACACAGGAGCTGCACGTACCTCTCTGGTACATAGCCCACCTGACCACACGAGTTACACACCTGCACAGAGGTATGAAGACAGGTACACACACCTGGAAACATACACAGGGAAGTGTGTGCTGCATATCTGGAGTCCATCTCACTGGCTGAAGCCCTGAAAACTCTTCTTTGTGTTTTATGGTTCTATATGATCCTCAACGTCACGCTGTCCTGATCTCACCTGAGTCTGTACCTGGCTGACAGGTGATGCAGCTCACCTGGACCTTCCAGGTAATAAAGCCAGCATGTGCTCACCTGCCTCCAGTACCTCCACAGCTCACCTGAAGCGTCTGTTCACTGCTGACGGCAGCACTCCACTGTTGAAGTGAGTTTGTTCGCTTTTACTGCATTTCACTGATTTCAGTGAACCTGGCCCGGTTCCGCCCCATCGCTGCCGACTGCTGGCTCAGAGTCCAAAGGCAGCTTTGGGTTGTCTGTGCCTTCCTGTGCTCAGCGCTGAGACGACATGTTACAACTAAAGCAGAACTGGACTGTCAGCGTTGTGTGAATGAAGCTGCAGCCAGTTTGTGCTTCGTCCTGTGTGAGCGCTGTGGTCCTACGGAGGGATGCTATCACACAGTCTGACAGCTTTCCTAAACACACACAGTAAAGTGCCACGTTACCTTCAGCCAGTCCTCCACGTCTCCATCCTCTATCACTTGGAGCTCCTCCCCTTCAATGACCGACAGCTCATCTGATTGGCTGGCCTACAACAGGTAACATGCTGTCATTGCTCAGTGGCCACAAAGCTTTCTGAAGAGGTTCATGAGAAGTTCTGACATGAAGTGAATTAAAGCTGCCGACAGCTTTCTGGCTGACTGAACTTCCTTCTGCTTTCTTTCCTCCAGTCGCTGCAGACACTTTGACGTATCTCACAATCACGTGTGTAGTTTTTACTTCAAAGTTTGGGAACAGTGTGTTTTACTTTAGTTTGTTTCCTGTTGGTGTATGTTCTGCCTCCATGCTGACAGGTGTGTCCTACCTGGTAGCTGTAGACCACTCTGCAGGCTGCAGGGTAAACACACACTCCAGAAGCCGACGCTGGATCTGCAAAGATGTCTCCGTTCTCGTCTTCGTAGTCCTCGAAGTCGGTCAGCTCAAACTCATCCTCCTGGAAAACAGCAGAAACACTCGGTGGGCTTCCTTCTCTCAAAGCTTCTGTGTTCGTGTCTTCTGCTGCTCACCTCACGCTCAGATGGTTCTCTGTTCTAAACCTGAGGTCTTCACATCACCGTGTTCAGTGCTTTGAGACCACACGTGCTGTGAACTGGTGCTGCTTCAACTAAACTGAACTGAACTGAATAAACATTTTAATGGATCCTCCCAATAAGCACAGAACGTCTGGAGGAGCTCCAACACTCACTGGTTATTCAGTCACACACATATTAGTCAATAAATGTCAGTCCTTGGTTGAAACTCGTCCCCAGCAAAGACGTTTCTCCCTGTCTGAGCAGCGTTTGTTCAAACCTACAGAAAGCAGCTGCAGAGAGCCCCACACTGTTCCCTCATCCCCACTGGACACAAATGCTGAACACCGTGAGTCTGTCACTGCACAGGAGGAACCTTCTGCAGTGAACTGTGCTTCGCCTGAAAACTGGGCGACGCAGGCAGCAGTTAAAAGTCGACAGTTTCCAGGAGCCTTCAGTCTGAGCAGCGACGTTCAGAAACACAAAAGTTCTCTGACGGTTTAGTTTATACAGAGCAGCCTTTTAAAGTGCTGCATCTGGGATCTGTGGTCTGGCTTTGTTCGCTCCAAACCCACGGACATGCTGCTCATGCAAGAAAAAGATTCAGTCTGTCAGATGCACGGTGGTAAATGTTCAGATCAACAGGAAGTGCAGCTGCATGTGGCTGCATTCAGCTGGAAGGAAGTCAGCAGCTGTTTCTGAGCCACAGTCCTCCGTGGAAACACATCAGACACGACACACACACACACACACACACACACACACACATATATATATATATATATATGTGTGTGTGTGTGTGTGTGTGTGTGTGTGTGTGTGTGTGTGTGTATTCAGTCGTGACTCGGTAATCCGACCCTTAACAGTCCAAACCTTGCTATCCGACAGGTTCTTAGGAAAAACGAACAGAACCCATAGAAAAGGTTTGGACCCTAACCCTACATCTCGGCTGTAAATGATTAGCTTTTATTTTGAAGGGGAGAGTTTCCATACTGAGAAGTCCTCAGTGGACTTCCTCTGTTCGCTGAGGCGTCGCTCCGTCTCCAGGTCCTGTTCGGCCCGGTTCATGGCCTCCTGAAGCCAGCGTTGAGTTCCTGCGACACTCTCTGACAGCAGAGCGAGCCGAGCCTCGGCCTTCACCCTGCTGAGCTGACAGAACCAGAACCTCAGTTAAAACTTGCAGACAGGCCGGTACTGAGTGTTTAGACCCAGTTCAACCTCAGTGAAGCCAAAACCCAACTGTTTCTCAGTGAACTGAACTAAAACATTCAAAAAATGTTTTCAGATTCAGTCAGAATCTGAAAATTCAGACTTGAGCTGACAGAGAAAACTGAACCAAAGCACCGAACACTACGTATGACTCCAGAACCTGTTCTACAGGCACCATGTTCTAGAACACGTTCTACAAATATGTCGGTCTAAAGTACCTGAAGTTTGTCATACATCATAGACAGAAGAACTCCGTCACCTGTCCCATAAGCCCAGACACCATCTGGTTTTCTGGTACTTTCCTCTCCACATTCAGAAACTCTCCTCAACACTGATTCGATTTATAAGCAGACAGACTCAGGAAACAGACTCTGACTGTCTAAGCTGCCGAATGTTTTTTGTGAGACCTGTGGATAAAAGCCACATTTGATGTGCTACCTTCGCCTTCCTGACGCTCTCCTGCACCTCTGTGATCTTCTGCTCCACACTGAGTCCAGTTTCTCCTGAAAGAAGCTTCAGTCGACTCTCCAACATCTGCAGGGCCTGACAGACACAAACACAACGTATTCCTCATCAGAACGACAAGCATGAGACTCTGGGTTATTATACGACCAATAACTTTGGACCAACCAGAGTTCTACCAGCTCATATAGTCTCTACAGCAACTTGAAGACATTACAGTTTGCTTCTGCCTGTTGGGCTGCATTTATTCCTCTTTTAAGGTGAAACATAACAAGTGATGCTGTGCAGATACGGAGGCTCAGATGTTTCACAAAGAATGATTTATTCACAAGAATAATATTTATACGAATGACTGGCGACCTGTCCAGGGTGTCCCCTGCCTTCGCCCTAAGTCGGCTGGGATGGGCTCCAGCCCCCCACAACCCTAGTGAGGATTAAGCGGTGTATAGAAAATGGATGGATGGATGAATGGATATTTACACGAATACAGAATAAGCAGAAACGAGTTCGGCGGCAACAAAGAACAAAACTCGTGACTGACGCCAACAGGTGGGGAGTACTAAATACAGCTGGACACACACTACGAACCAACACTAACAGCGTTGCACAATACAACCTGAACAGAGTACAAACTGAGCCAGGAAGTACACAGATAATAACGATTCACTACGTTAACACTAACAGACTAGCACTAGGACTCAGCGGGGAACTGGGGCTAACTGGTAGAACGGGATGGTGGCTGGTTGCATTGTGTAGGCAGGAGCATCATCCAGCTCATCATCAAGCTCTGCAGAAGTCTGATAACCATCCTGATCATTTGAATCAGGTGTGTTGGAAGAGGGAAACATCTAAAACATGCAGGACTGTGGCCCTCCAGGACCGGATGTCGACACCCCTGTGATAGACGGATGAATTTATTTATTAAAGTAAAAGAATTTTGTGGTTTGTTGGTCTCCATGCCGTGTACATTTTAAATGAACAAAGACAATCTAATCCTGAAGACCAACACAGGTTTGACAGGACTAGAGCTGAGACTCACTCTCTCTCCATGAGCAGCCATCTTGTAGTCCTTTGCAGCCTTTTGGACCCATTTCTTGGCCTCCTTCACCAGACTGGCCTCATCATCAGAGGGACAAACCTCCTGCAGAGAAAACACCTGAAGAGGCAAAAAACATCCAAACTCTTCATTCTGAGCTTTAAAACGTTGTCCGTGGATCTGTGCCTTAAAAAAAGAAGCTTTTCAGAAGTTTACAGCGAGTTATTTCATGAACGTGGACAGTTGCTGAGATCCAGCAACTGGACTGCATTTCACTGTAAGACGGTCCGACTGTCTTTTATTCTTGACTTACACGATCGTCTCCGAGCAACATTAGCACAAAGTGTAACACCACTTAGACTCAGCCGTAGGTTTGGATTTCTGTGTTTTCATTACCAAAAAGACGGTTAAGCTGCATCTACAGGTAAAAGTGTGCATGTGGAGCCCTTCTTCTGCACCGTCTGGTTTACTCTGACAGACTCACCTGGTCTCGATGAGCAGGTTGAAATGAGAACTCAGGTGATTTGCTGAAGGAGGATGATTCCTGCAGGAACTGTTGAACGTTTCTGTCTCTGGTCACCTGAAACACAGCAGCCAGGTGCAGTCAGAGCAACAAAAGCTGGAATCCTTCCCTCTCCCACCTCAGCAAAGAACTGTCAGTTACATCTCTGTAAGTTCTGCAGAATTTCTCACAAAGTGTTGAAAAGGCTGTTCGAGGTGAACAAACAACAGTCTCTTCATCATCCTTCTGATCAGCAGGAAACGTTTCCAGAAGTTCAGCTCCGATTTCACTCAGCTGCTACTTCACATATTCAGTGTTGAATTTCTGTCTCAGCTCGTCCTCTTCTTGTCTCTGAACATCAAAAACCAGCCTTTTCTCTGTCTTTAATGTTAACCTGTCTGTCCTCAGTTCATCTCTTCTCCTTCCTTCATTCTCTGAACCTCAAACAGCAGGTCAGGAGTTTGTTGTGTCGCTTTCAGAGACACTGAATATGACAAAGGTTGTATTAAAGCTCCTTAAGGGTCTGCTTCAGGACCAGTTTGATTTGATGGACCTTAATGACCTTCCTCAGCATGTCCAGATGTCACCGTCCAGATGTTCGCTGATGATTCTGTGATTTTTATTCAGACACAATCTAAAGAACATGTTGCAGCCAAACTGACGGCTGCAGTGACCACGAAAGACAGACGAACCTGGAAGTTATTAAGGTCACCAGCAATGTTCAGTTCATCTGAATAATTTAAAGTATCCGGCACCAGCTTTCTGTTTTACTACCTGCTCAGGTAGACTGACTCAGACTGTGAACTCAGGCTAGAAACAAATCACCGCTGCAATATTCTAAAATAATCAGTTTCCTGTTTTACTCTGATGTTTAAAATCCTTCATGTTCTTCCATCAAGATGCTAATTAGCTGTTACCTGGTGTTACTTTTAATTGTGCACCAGCAAAATACAGACAAAAAAAACAAATAAAAGCTTAAATGCTCAGAATAATGTTTTTTTTTAAATTATTTTAATTGTTTCTCTTTTTATTTGTGTACCTACATCTTCTGTCTTCATACTCGGCTGCTTTGTAAATCAGGCTGTTAGGATGCTATGTTTGTTTTCTGTGCCTTGGTGTGTGGTGGGCGTGGTTTCCTGTTCTACCTGCAGGCTGGGCGGAGCCGACCTGAAGGAGACAATCAAGCGCTGACAGCTGCAGCTCGTCTTCTCATCAGCAGCCAGTCGTATAAATACGAGCAGCTCACAGACCTTCAGTGGCAGATGATTCCTCACTGCGGTACAATCAGGCCGCTTAGCAGCAACCTCTCGAGCAACGTTCAGCTAAGTTCACAGTTTTTTTTTTGAGTGTCTCTAGTTCATGGTTTTTCTCCTCTGCTTCTCCAGCGTCTCGGCTCCAGCTCCAGTCCTTCTCCCCTCACGCCGCCGCTTCTTCTCCTTCGAGCACACTTCACGGGAACACACGGACACGAGCACCTTCACCCCACGGATCTCCGTTTGAGCACCTTCACAGAGAAGATCTTCACGGGAAATGGATTTGCACCAGCACCGCTCCTGGAGCACAGCACCTCCACCCACCACCTGGGATCTCCACCACGACACCCTCACTGGATTCCTCCACCAGGACCCCCTCACTTCCCCTCCCTTGTTAAATAAACCTTTTCCTTTAACGTTTTCTCCTGCCTCCCTTTTTCGTTTGGGTCCGCCTGCATTGATTCTGAGACTCGGGTCGTCACACAGGCCTCGGTACTTCAATGTTCTCCACTTCCAAATAAAGACTGAATGACTGAATTCTGCAGCAACACCACTGTCCAATCATTTGCACGTTAAAATAAAACACAGTGAAACAGACACTACGAACACATAGACTGTTACTGAACAGTGTCCGTATCAATGCTCCACCATGAACTCTACACCCAACGCTGACAGGTTGTGTAGAGTTTTATTCCTATGCATGCACACCTTGACCACGCTGTCCCATATCCTGCTGTACTGTTTGTGTGTGCTCAGACAGGTTTCCATCTCCGTCCCACACAGCAGAGTGAAATAAGTTCTTAAGCCTTCATAGACGTCACCGTCCATCTGCTGATGAGAAAAGAAGACTACAGTCAGTTTTCATTCATTCACAGCCAAAAAAACAAGTTAGAAAGTGTTCCTCTCTGGAAGCTACTGAAGTCCTGCAGCAGCAAACTGTCCATGACAAGCTGCTCAGTGTCCAGAAGCTGTGAAACTCTGGTTTCACATTTGATTTGCTCCAGCCAGTAACTTCTAAGGAACTACAGAAGGTGCAGGGGCGTCACCAGGTTTTAAGGAAAGGGAGGACTTAGCCCCAAGAGATGCACAGATGCCACGACTTTCACTCACAACACAATCAGCTTTTACTCCCAAACATTTTAAAGTCACACAGATTACATTTTGAGCACATATGCGACAAAAATGGTTGTAATTTCAAGCCCTGAAAAAAATCTTACTTAATTACATAAATTAGAATTATATATTAGGTACTCTTGAAAATATTTGGACGAGGCAAATTTGGCTTATCCATCTCTCTCTCTTGGCTATCTCCACTTTCCAATCAGTACTCTTCTAAATAAAAGCCCAAGTTAAATAAGTCTTATATGGTGCACTTGGACTGAAATGTTTCATATTCATATCAATTTCCTTAAAATTCCAAGACTGTCTGCACCACGAGTGACTCCATCCTGTGAAATCCTTGAGACTCGCCTTCCCAGCAGAAGTTCCTCCCCTCTCACTCTCACTATCATTCTTATTGCCATCATTATTATCGACATAATCATCCGTGAATGAGCTGTTTCACGGTGAGCATCTGATGGTGGAGCTGATGCTCCAGAAGGAAGTCATCCCAAAGGTAGCATGAGGAGGAGAGAACACCTCACTCTGTACAGCCAGGACCTTCACACTGCATTTCAGACTAGCTAGCTAACTAAGTAGCAGCATTCTTTTAGAGCTGAGATGTAAGTTTTGACCAAAAAACAAGGTAAGACATGCTGTACAGGGCTCTCTCCCACAGAGGACCAGGTCTTTATTAGTCAAACAGGGACCATTTGGTCATTATGTGGGACTTTCTGCTGTTAGCTGGGGGGCTGGAGCTAACTTATTGTTGCTATAAGCAGTGACCAATTACTACTTTCTTGAAAAAATGTTGAATATCCATTCTTGCTCTTCTCCTAATGCTGCTCTAGATCAGGATTCACATGATCAGAATCGTTATCAGGCTTCTGCAGAGCTTGATGATGAGCTGATCATTTGAATCAGCTGTGATGGAAGAGAGAAACATCTAGAACATGCAGGACTGTGGCCCTCCAGGACCAGGATTGGAGACCCCTGCTCTAGATGGTTCCGTGTGCTCCGCTCCCGGTACACATATTGCAACCGAGGCTGGATTGCAGTGATGTGGGCGTGGTCTATATGAGCAAGTGGACTGGATTGGATAAGGACGCACTGACTGACTTTCTACCTTTCACGATGAAGTGAAGGGAAACTAGTATTTATGATCACATTTAAGTTAATAAAAACTGGTTATATGTGTATTTATTTAAACTCATATTCTGGCCACATGATATTGAATTTGGCGGCACTTTTTGTAAAAAAAAAAAAAAAAAGTTAATAAATGAACATAAAATAATTTAGGGGGGCTGAAGCCTCCCTAAAATAGGCCTAATGACGCCACTGAGAAGGTGTATAATTAAAATAAATAAAAAAATGTCTACTCATGGGTTTGGATTAAGAGCAGCTCATCCACTAAAGGACACGTCCGATGGACCCACAGAATGAACTGCTGTACTTGGTACCGATGCCTGTGTGTGTGTTACCTCCATGATTCGTGGGAGGTCCGTGCTGTAGTAGTGCTTCTGATGAGCGTTGACTGCTGCTAATGTCAGCAGATATTCATTACGGACTTCAGTCAGACGGTCGTTGCATTCTTTCAGCCTGGAAACCAGCTGCACAACACACGGACATCGATCAGGCCTCATCCCTACATGTGAAGGTCAACACAGTCTTCATTCCATCCTCATTATGTCTTTTAACTTGCGTATTTCTCATCTGACTGTCAACTAACTGGTACTAAACTGATTCTGCTGCTGCTGCAGGGCTGACTGTTTGAGCAGAACTTGTGTTTCCTGTGGGTCGGTGG
>NW_007579241.1:111782-122274 GCF_000690725.1 Stegastes partitus
GTCCAGACCCCATCAGGTGACAAGAATCAGACCAGCGACCTTTTCTACCACATCATGAGGACCACGCTCTGCAGATGCACCTGACCAGCAGCTGCATGATGCTGAATTCATGAATCCGATCGTTTGAACTCTGAAAATGTGGTCACATCACAGAGCAGTCAGGACCGAGAAGTGACTCTCGGTTAGTTCCCTGAGTTACATCATCGTTGAAGTAAAAGGACAAATTTCAGCTGAGGACAAAATGCCACTGACTCTGCTGGAAAACATGATGGATGTACCAGAATAAGCATGACCAGGATGAGTCTTCACAGACATGATGGATGCAGATAAACAGGCAGAGAAACGTTGGACTACTGATCACAGCAGTTCGTCTGTGAAGAACGTGAGTCCTTCAGGGTTGTATACAGGAAACGGACTGACATGGAGGTGAAACTTCACACCAAGTGGAAATGCTCATTAAAGCAGCTTTGTTTTCACATGAAGGTGAAAAGAATCTAGAATCAAAGTTCATTTCAGATCCATACCTTAGCGGTCATCTTCTGTAGTCCTGACTTAAAGTGGAAAATGCCGTGTTCACTCTTTCTGGCTCTGGAAGTCAAATCATACATATATTCCATAAGACAACGAACAGAAAGATGCCACTAATGAAACATTATTTTAGAGAAAGTAAACGTTTCTCTGTGACACCGTCCATCACCACAATCTGATGTGTTGCACAAAACGGTGGTTTCTCAAGCAGGAGACTCGGTCTTTGTTCTGAGCTCTGTGCTAACATGGTCTGGTGAAAACATCCACCAGTGGCACCACCCGACTACACAGGCCGGCTGTGGCTCTGGTGCTCCTGCGGCTTGTCCACTGGTTGGTTGGCGGTTCGACCCAGTCCACAGTTGAAGTGTCCTTGAGCAAGACGCTGAATCCCAACAGCAGGCAGCGCCATGGCAGCTCTGGTGTGTGAATGTGTGTGAATGAGAAACGTTGTAAAGCGCTTTGAGTAGCACTGAGCTAGAACGGCGCTATAGCAGTGCAGAGCATTTACATCGTGTGAGACCAATAAACCAACTGAACCCATCTGCCACAGAGCTGATTCCAGCAGAACACAAATTAGAGTGAAAATGAACCAACCAGTGTCCATGTGTTCACATACTGGCCACCAGACAGTTGTGCATTCTGACCTGCTCTGGGCGTCTGCAGCTTTCTCCCGGGCAGTGCCGGTGATGTGGCTGACCTGGTCGTAGGACTTCTTCAGCCTCTGCAGCTCCCGCACAGCCTCCACCAGCTCGGCCTGAAGCTTCTGCAGCTGCTCCAGGCCCTGAAACAAGATTAAATGTTCCATATTAACAGCTTGTGATAACAAAACCCTGCCATTCATAACTGGATCACTTCATTGGTAAAGTTTACTGTAACTGAATATGTACAGTAGAAACAGATGTGATGACATTAGAATGTCACATGACATAAGAACTCTGGTTACTGGAATACTGATCGATCGATCGATAGATTGAGATCAATACCAATTTGTCTCCTGCAGGTCTGTCTGCTGTTCTTCTGTTTTCTTTCTCTGTTCTGTCTCTTCTACTTCCCACTAAGCTCCTGATCTTAAAGCCTAATTAGTTGTTGTGTTCAAGTGTAATCTGTAGCTGGCTGCTAACTTAGCTTCTAGCCGTTAGCATAGCATTAGCCGCTGTGACAGCAGCTAATGTCCTGATTTGTGCTGATGTTTGTGCTTCTTGTTCAGTGTTTGCAGGTCGAGTCTGCAGAGAGACGAGTCTGTCAGTGAGACCAGAGTTAACGAGTCTCAGCTAGCCTTCTAAGTGTTAGCATTAGCCTAGCAGCGTCAGCAGAATCAGTTCCAGCTGCTTTGACGCCTCCAGGTGAATTGTTCAGGTGTTTTCAGGGGAAACGGGAGATGCTTTTGTAAGACTGTGTGTTTATTAGAGCTTCACCTCAAACAGCTGCTAGCTGGAGCTGCTACAGTCTGCTAATGTGCTCATCTGTCTCTCTGTGTCAACAATCGCTTTCAGTGATTGGCTGGTAATCATGACGTGTAACCAATCAGAAAGGCTGTTACAGCCCTCAGTGCTGTATATTTGTGTCAATAGGTTGTGTGTTTTTTCTCTTTTTTAGGCTACAGTCTGAGAAGCAGCAGGAGTGTCCAGGTCTACCTGTGCTTACCTGTCTCCAGGTGTACCTGCTTCCTTTCTGCAATTACGTGGAGCCTCAAAGCCAGGCTGCCCTGGGCGCCCCATAGCTCACCTGGTTGAGCTGGCGTCCCATGTACAGGGGCTGTAGTCCCCGACGCAGTGGTCGTGGGTTTGAGTCCCGCTCGTGACCCTTTGCTGCAGGTCTTTCCCACATTCTACCCCCCATACTGTCCCGTCTCTCTCTCTGCTCTATCTATGCCTCAAAAAGGCCAAAAAATATCTTTAAAAAAACCAAACAAACAAAAGGCCCGTTGGTACCAGCGGACCACATCAGCAGCTGGTGTGCTGTGTGGTCCTGATCAGCCTGATCGCTTTTCTAAGCAGCTCGTTTTCTGTTGAGTTTAGTTTTGCTTTAATAGTAAGTAAATCACTTTTTGTTCCATGATCAGTTGCTCTGGTCCGGTCTTCAGAGCTCCTCGTCCTCTAGTGCCACAGGGACGTAACATGGACATTTAATTTACTGTCAGTAGAAACAACCGTACCAATAATCAGAAACATGCCAGAAGTCGACCTCGTTAACCGACCTCGTTAACCGACCTCGTTAACCGACCGATTCCTCGCCTATACCGACTCACTCTCTTTGCTCGGACGTCCTTTGCGTTGCGGAGGCTTCTGGAGGCTTGTCCAATCAGCGCGCGGTATTCTTCCACAGCAGCTAGTCGAGATGCAGCCGTCTGAGCTGTAGCATCGACCACAGACCTCCACACAGCAAACACACTCCTGGAAACACAACCACACAGTTCATGGATGAGCCGAACCCCAACCCATGAACCTTGTGATGCACTTTTCATTAACTTGCAGGTAAAAGTAATGCAGTGGGAGTTTATGAAAAGCCCAACTGGAGGCGCTGAAGCTTCCATCTGTTCACATCAGTAAAATGTTTAACGTGACGTTATCTATAACGTGACACATACATCTGCTGATTGCTGACCAATAAAATCAACCTTTAATGAACTGTTTGTTTAGTATTTATTATTAGAGTCTGGATCTGAAATGAACTAGAATCTGGAGGTTCGTCTGGACAAGCTGTCAGGCCTCATGAAGAACACCGTCTGTACCAGTTACTTCAGTCAATACACTAATTATATGATCATCAGCTCCCTTTTGTGTGGTTTGATTTTCAAAATAAAAGCACCAGAACATGACAGAATGTGTGAGTGTTACCCAGAAGAGACAGAATCTGTATTTCCTCTTTGCCAGTCTCTCTTCTGGTACTGGACAGCTAACCTCTGGAGAGCCTGAGAAGGAGTTGAACAGACAGTCAGGTGTATTCACAGCTCTTCAGAGAGACCTTCTGAAGCCTCTTGGACCACAGCTCAAACGTCCTCAAGAAACTCAAGCAAGTCCAGCTGCTACGATTAATCTACGAGGAGGACCAGGACCTGGAGGACTGAGAACCTTCACACACGTCTATCACACATTCACATACGTGACACATTCCCCACCGTGGTGCAAAAACACACTCAGCCCTCAGTAGTGTTGGACTGTAGGAACACACACACACACACACACACACACACACACACACACACACACACACACACACACACACACACACACAGTACCACAGCACTCAGGTGCTAATATTGGACCTGAAATCAATAGATTTGGAGCGTTTGCAGTAAACAGCAGGAGGTTCCAGTAACAGAACCGACAGTGGACCAGAATAGAACACTGACCTGACTGTAGTCTTTCTCTATGGCTGCTCTCTGCTTACTGAAGGACCTGAAGGAAGCACGGAAGGATGTGTTATCAACAACGTGTAGACTGTTGCTGTTTAATATATTTATATATAACATAATAAATATAATATAATAAATATAATATAATATAAAATAATAATAAAATATAATAAATATAATGTAATATAATAAATGTAATGTAATATATTATAATGCTACCTGATCTCTTCCAGCAGTTCAGTGTCCTGATGCTGTTTAAGCTGCAGTTTGCTGAGCTGCTCTGAGAACAGCAGCTTCACCTGTTGACTCTCTTTTACCTGCAGACAAACAGTTACAGCTGCATCTTGTTAAACACTCATTTATCTATTTTCCACTTTGGGAACTTGCAGAACTTTTTGGTTCCAGTCTGAGAGGACCACCGGTTCACTGTTTCCTCTCTAATGTCACCAGCTGAGGATCGCACCGTGCATTCTGCTCTATACGGTACTGAAAGATCCAAAACATAGCTAAAGCGTCTGTGAAGGGCTTTAAAACCCATCTGAAACCAACTGGAACCAGGTTCAGACAGGAGCTGCTGCTGCATGCTTCATGTTCTCAACCCTTCATAGGAGCCAATGATGCTCGCAGTCAATGTGGTCAACATGTCAAACCTTCAGTTAGATGATGCTGACTCGTGCTAATCTGCAGCTAGCAGCGCATGCTAGCTGAAGCTTCATCCACTCGGGGACTGATGGTGGAAATGAAGGAATTCTAGATGAAAAGTCAAAGTTCATCAGCTTCTAAGTGGAGACCAACAGGTTCATGGTGAGCTTCAGCAGGTGAATGCAGAAGCAGTGAAATACCTGTAAAGTTCAGTCATTTAGTCATATTGTTCCATCAACCGTCTCCAGGTTACAGTCTCACATCAGACGTTACGGGTTGCTGATTTTGGCCCATGAAGCTCTGAAGTCCAGAAAACATTTGCTGAAGGGTGTTTACAGAGGATTTCTGTAGCACCGCTCAAGCTGTGAATCAACTACATGAAAGAAAACTGGTGGCCACAAAAACAACCACTGAGAGACTTAGTTTTCCCCTAAAGTCACACCTGGCAGCAAACATTTCCTCACAAATGAGACAATTAGTTCTGAGTCCAGGTAAGATTGATAACAAAGAATTCTCCAAGTATTTAAAGCATGAGTCCAGGACAGCCTGAAGGACGTGCTGACGTTCAGGAAGTGTCGCCGCCACTCAGGCAGCAGAAATGAAAGTAAAGACACACAGACAAACGTGTTCAGAGGCTCGTCTCTGTTGCTATCGGCTGGAACAGACAGAACGTACCTTTCTGGGAGGCGGCTGCATGTCTGGAGCTGATCTGTCCCGCTGCTGGTTTCCTCAGTGTTCTCACACATGCACATGTGAAGCCGACTCTGTCGACTCGCTGCCTTTAAAGTGTGAATGACGCCTTTAGAGGGCAGCAGAGTCCAGTGCAGGACATGCAGTCTGCTGGTTCCATTTCATGTAACCCTCACTGATCAGCCACAGACACGTTCACTCAGCAGAAGCATGAAGACCAGAGCAGCTGCTGTCCAGAAGCTGATGGAAGCTTTCAGCAAAGTCAGAGCTTAAAACAATACATTCTAAAACCAAATCCCTTCCTGTGCTTCGTCTCCCTCAGAAAAGACATCTTAAGTAGAAAAATCACAGTTTTGTACTAAAAATGGCTTTACTTTGGAACTCTGTGGTGGCGCCTCAGACTGAAGCAACTTTAGGAGCCTTCAGACGTCTGGTGGAGCTTCTCATCATCTGCAGTTTGGAGGAACTGTTCAGGTTCAAAACAGGTTCTTGAAGAAGCCTTTAGAAAGGTTCCTCAAAGAGGGTTGGGTTTAATTTTGAACAAATAACAATATTAATAATTATTGTTGTTGTTGTTGTTTGTCCCAAACATGAAGACATACGACAACACTGAAGGTGTTCCTGACCAGGATGGGAAAGGTTTCTCTTCCACTGGCTTTAGTGTTGAAGTCATTTGTGAACAATTCTGTCAGAAGAAAGTCCGACTGGTTCCAGTTTGAGCAAATACACAGAACCAGCCTCAGAAACTGCCTGAACGCCTTCAGGCCTGTCTGAAGGAGCTCTACTGCAGCACATCCATGTAAAAACAACTTCATGACTCATTTGATCTGGTAAAGGTTCCTCAGACAAGGTTCCTTGAAGAACTCCAGGGTTCCTTGAGATTCTTCTAATTCTAGGAGAGAACAAGGCCTACGACATGTAGCTCAGTGAAACAACGTCTGCAGCGGCTCTGGACAGACGGACCGAACGCATCCACCACTGACGGACTTGAGAACACGTGAACCTGCACTTTGGTGCGTCACCTGAACGTTTTAATATCATCTCCTAACCAGCACATGGAGCCTTTTCCTCCAAAGACAGATGAAGGAAACACATTTCAGCGTCTTCAGCCTCAAACCAAACACCTGAGAATCAGCTCCAGAGCTTCACTCAGCATTTATGGACCCCTGGTGCTGTTTGGCCATTCACAGCAATGACCACTAAGAAACCGACCTGATAGCAGAATGCTGGATCTACTGCCAGCCTGCGTCAGTCTTCCTTTAAATATAGACGCTGTAGAGGAAAAGTGATCACACAGCAGGATTCATGACAATAAGAACTTTATTTATGGACTCGGAGTCGACCAGCCGATTCACAGGACACGTTTAAAAACAAGGTTCCAGAACATGAACCCAAAAATGGTCCCGAACAGACAGTCGAGTCTTTGGACTGCAGCAGGATGCTTCACTTCAGCTGAATGTGTGTCACTCCAGCACAAACACACAACAACACTGGACAGGTAAGCCAGGGACAGCAGGTAAACCAGGTAAGCCAGGGACAGCAGGTAAACCAGGTAAGCCAGGGACAGCAGGTAAACCATGCACTGATAAGTTAGTAATAAATAAATAAATAATAAGCAACAACCAGTACATGAGGAGACGTACATCACGTGTCACGTTGAGTTCACGGAGCGCCGCTGCTTAGTGTTGGCTTTAACCGCTGATTGATTTGACTGATGACCAATAAAATATACGATAAAGTCTCATGATGTTCACGTATTGATTCCTTCCTTGAACACCAATGTTTGTGTATTATTCATTAATTTTCCATTTTTTCTGTCCTGGGTCCACTTTGGTCACAAACTGTATAAAATCCTTTGATAAATTCTGCTGACAGTGAAAGTCACAATGTGGATATAATAATAAGCTGGGAGCTCTACGTTGGTGGTCAACAACAGTGTTTGAATGAAGACCGCTAAACGTGTCAGAGGTGCTCTGGATGACATTAAACACACTACTGTATTTAACCAGATGGTGGCGCTGTGCAGCAACCAGCTGAGTTTCAAACAGTTTTAAAGGAGACAAACACATGCTGATTACTGGAGATGTTCTGAGCTTGATGGACGTCCAGATGAAACTCTGAAGACACACGTGATGATGGGATTCGTCACGTCACTGAAACTTGACGTTGTACTCCTGAGTCAGCTTTTCCAGATGCTTGTGAAAGACTTTTGGTGAAATGATGGACGTGTTGAACTCGGACAGCGCAGACAGCGAGCAGAAGTTCACCTGCAGGGAGACACATGGACCACATGAGCTGAGTTCTTGTTGTTTCACGAACAAAAGCAGAAAATCATCATGACACGTCTGAAACAGTCTGAGTGTGTTCACAGCTTCACACGACTGACACACACACACACACACACATACATATATATGTATATGTATGTGTGTGTGTGAGATGCAGCAGTTACTGGCTGTCACCAGCAGCTCTTCCATCGGCTCAGACCTGCTCTGACGTTGCAGTGAAGCACAGAGCTGCAGCTTTACTCACCACGCAGTCGCCGCTCATCTTCTCCAGCCTCCTGATCAGATGATGGATGGCGTTCCTCTGACTGGGAGGGTCTGGCATCAGGAACTTCAGGCCTGCGATGAATGAATTAGGAAAGGCACATTCCTGCCAGAGGAGGAAGCACAGCGTTAGTCCAGGATGAAGCTGGTCTGATGTGTGTACCAGTGTGTTGAACACAGCTTCACTCTGGACTTGTTCAATCCGGGTCGTCGTCAGTACATCTTAGGGTCCGCTCCAGTAATCTGGAGCGGCTTCGGTGTTGAATTATTGCTGTCTTTCCTGGAAACAGAGAGGAGCTGACAGTCGTCTGGTCTCTCATCTGAATCCTTTAACATTTATTCTCTTTACCAAATTCTTTACTTTTATATTTCTGATTTAGTCCATTTCAGATCTTTTGTTGACTGAAACTGGTTCTGAACACTTTTTAAATGATGCATGTAGGCCAAGAAATGTCTCTTCTGGAAGCAGTTTCCTGAAAAAATATATAATAAGTCCAAGAATTAAAGTTTAAATGAACTACAGCTGCTTTCTCCTACTAGTATTTGTGCTAAGCTTAGCTATGCTAAGCTAAGCTAAGCTGAGCATCTTAGATAACTTAATACATCCATTTTCCTCATGATAAACAATCTATTTTCTCATGTTTTCATGTAAACACTTTAAACCAGTGGAGTGGATGATGGCCTCTGGATGGAAACTCACCCCTTGTGACACGTTGAAGTGGAGACACTGGCACTTCTTGTCCTGAGCAGGAGACAGAAATGAAGTTCAAATGTTGTTAAAGTCCTGAACCTGCACTGTGTCTGTTGTCATCACATGTTTTCAGACTTTGCAATAAGAAGAACCCTAACCCAAAGAAGAAAGTGAATGTATTGAACATTTAGAGAGTTTTAGTCGGACTGAAAACGAGCTTCACTTGTTTCTGCACACAAATACAGGTAAGAAAGAAGAAAACTGAAAGAAGAAGTCTTCCAGTCAACAAAGCCGCTGTTAGCAAGAATAAGCAAAATAGTCTGAGATGAGATAAAGCGAAGAGGAAGTGGTGAAGACGTCTTGGTGCTGAAGCTGAACACGCACGATTCAGAGTGCAGCTGTAGCAGGTTTCAGTCCTGAGCTGGAAATCCTGTTAGCGTCCTGTTAGCTCTGACCTCATACATACATGTAATATATTATTAGTAGCAGGACTGACATCCTGAAATTCTCCTGATGTGTTTTTACACTTTTATTCACACTGATTTCTTTTCTCCAATCTTCAGTGAAACACTGGATGTCCTGTACCGTCCCATCCACCATGTGTTCTGGTGTCACAGAGAATTTAAGGTTAAAAAGACACTTTTCATACAAAAGTGCAAAGAGGACGAATTGATAAAGTGATGACATGTGAGGAGACAGAAGGTTTCTGAGATGTTCTTGGATTATTGTTGCCTTCGTGACAGCCGGTTTACAGCTTCTGTTCAAAGCCTGACGTCTTATACACCTGAACATTATCACGGCCAGCACTTCTGTCGCGCGACCCGAATCCAATCAGACCCAAGACAAACCAGAACAATGCTCAAACAGATAATGTATTGATCCAGAGAAGAGAAAAGTTAGATCCAGCAAATGAAGCGAAGGAGGTTGTGACTTACAGTGATGTTCACGGAGCTGCAGACCTCAGAACAAGCCTGTTGATCCAAACAGGAAACACAGATGAAGAAACCACAGCAGCAAACGACACAGAGCCAGTCTAATGTGTGATGAGTTCACGCCTCCCACTGAGTGTCAGTGACATCATGGACTCACAGCTTCAGCCCCGTGCAGCACAAAGCAGCTTTAATACCGTTATTGTGAGCGTAGCGCGAACGGGCCTGCTGCAGAGAACGGCTTCAGTTTGTACTTAGTTTCTGAACTTTGCTTTGTCTTGCAGGAACAATGAAGAGTTTTAAAGACAGATGAGTGTGTTGCCTGAATCATCAACAACACTTACGCTCACGCTGTTTCCCAAAGTTTTCACGTCGCTGTCGAACTCTGGCGTCTTCCCACATTTGATGGAAGCTGTAAAGGACTGATGGAGGCAGGTGAACAGAGGCAGAAGCAGCAGCAGCATCCAGGTGGAGGAGCGGCTGAAGGACCCGGCCATGGCTGATGGACACATACTGCAGAGCTGCTGGCTTACAATGTGGATCAGATGTAGAAACTATGCCGTACTGAACATAGATTATTTCTGTCTAAACTGGATCTTCTAAGGCTCAGATCAGCTGTAAATCGGTCGTTTACTCCTGCAGCCGTTTTTCAGTCTTGCTGCATGAACCTGAATCTTTGTTAATGGAGGCTGACAGAATGGCACCTTATAACACCAGGCTGTGACATTTCCCAACTTTTGGGAATTCCCTACTCTTTTAGTCCATGGTTTGATCACTTTCGCTCCCACACAGGATGACTTTAGTCAACAGGACCCTGACATGGTGGCAAGAGTGATAAAGCATGTGAGTGCTGATGCTCGCCTCCTATCAGTGAGATCTGATCACTTATGACTGTCACGGCATTTCCTCACCTCTGGCCGACACAGAGGAAAACCAGCGACACACTTCAATCCTCAGCTGCAGAACATGAAGTTAACTCTTCATTCATGACTCCACGTCTGCATGTTCATTCAGGTGCGCTATGAGGCTGAACGCTACCTCTGGAAACACTGTGGGGGCCCTAACCCTAACCCCCTAACCCTAACCCCGTAACCCTAACCCCCTAACC
>NW_007579241.1:122617-125651 GCF_000690725.1 Stegastes partitus
ACCCCCTAACCCGAACCCTAGCCTCCTACCCTAAACCCAGGGCCTGTGGGGGCCCTAACCCTGACCCCCTAACCCTAACCCCGTAACCCTAACCCCCTAACCCGAACCCTAACCTCCTACCCAAACCCCAGAGCCTGTGGGGGCCCTAGCCCTAACCCTAACTCCCTAACCCCCTAACCCCCTAACCCCCTAACCCGAACCCTAACCTCCTAACCCGAACCCCAGAGCCTGTGGGGGCCCTAACCCGAACCCCCTAACCCGAACCCTAACCTCCTAACCCGAACCCCCTAACCCGAACCCTAACCTCCTACCCAAACCCCAGAGCCTGTGGGGGCCCTAACCCTAACCCCCGAACCCACGTGTTAAACGGGTCTGGACTCGTCACCATGGTAACCCAGAAAATGGAGGTCGTATTTTAACCCAAACCAGAACATTTTTCTGAACCCTCAACAAGTAATTCTGGTTCTGAACTTTAACGACCTTAACGGGATCAGAAAGAGGTGAAAACTTCCTTTGACACTGATGGTCTCTCGTCCATCTCTGGACATGAACTCTGGTGCTTTGGATGAAGGTCCAGGTTCTGGTTTATGCTTCTATCCTCCATCCTAAGTTGAACTTTTGGACTTCTGCCCACGTCACAGCTCACAAGTTGTTTATGTCAAAGAAGATGACATAACCTTCAACTTGCTTTTGAGAAGTCAGCTGAGTTGTCCAGGTTGGAGTTAGCTCGTCTCATGTGTCCATCCAGCTTTCAAGCTAATCCTGCTAACGATCAACACTGTCTCCCATTTAGTGAGTAAGTGTCGTTGCCATGGTGACTCCAAATTAAAAGATGCTCTCTGATCTATGGCAACTCCCCCAACTCAGCCCAAACACTCTTTGAACTGTGTATTGGAGCTTGTAGTGAGACCAGGTGGGTTACAGGTGATGCTCAGGTGAGCCGTCACCTTCAGGTCCACACTGATGACACCTGAGCTCAACGTGGAGTCTGTGTGGGCAGAGCCGGAGGTCCACTTGTTCATTACAATGCATGACAGCATCCTGGAATTAGCGACGACATTGAGCTGTGTGGGTTCAGACGTCACTCAGAATCCCGTTGATTCTTGAACTAGGAGACACGTTGCTTTGTTTCCACTAACCGTTGTTCACTGACATAAAAGGAAACATGAAAGAGAGGAAACTAACTGTCCCATCAGCGTGTGCCAGCGGCTGCATGACAGAAATACGACCAAAAGGTCACTTAGCTTCTCAGGCAGATAAGAATAGGAACCAACAGAGATAAAAGTTACACGTCTCCACATCAAACAGTATCGACGAGGTTTTCCCCACATGCTGTACGAGCTGGCCCTCTGGGGGAGGCTCTGACATGAGTGATGCAACAGAGTCAGGAGTTTGTTAGAAAGTGAAGCACCCTGAACATCTCAGACTTGTTGCTGCCGGTGGACAGAGGAGCTGGTGCTGACTAACCACTGGCAGGAAGGAGGACGTTTGCAGATAACCACAGATCTCAAAACACACGCTGTCCTCACAAGATTATGCTTGGAGACAGTTACAGAATTTGGCAAACAGCAGTGACGAGTGACGGTCATCAGGAGTCCTGCTCTGATATCATTTCCTGTCACATGGTCTTTATCACAGCATGAATGCAGGTTAAAACGCTTTCCTCCGACGATATTAATAGCGTTGAGAACAAAGGTGTTGCATTCATTTCAGCTCTGATGTAAGGTTGTGACAGGGCAGGTGCAGGTGTGTTTTAGTCAACTTCAAGTTGATCCAATCAGTTAAAGTTATGTCCTGATATGTGCAGCTAGAAAAAGATTGTTTTCTCACCACTATGCAGAGCTCATTTTGCATTTTCTAGTTTTCCTGTGCACACTTTATGAGAAGGAACCACACTGTTGACATCACTGATGTCTCTGAATGATCTCCATGCACCTCAAAATAAATAACCACCAACTCTGAACCAAGTATAGTTGATGGACTCTTCAGCTGTCTGAGGAACACAACAAACCAACACGTACTACACTTGATCTGTGAAAAACAAAAACTGACATGCTCCAAATATAAGCCATCTGCTGATCATTGTTCAGGTCCAACAGCTCTGACCGATAGGCGTGAAGGTGTTCTATGGCTTCAGGCATCAAGACATCAGCAGCAGAACCTTGAATCCCAGAAAATGACAGGTTGGACCTTCATGGATTCGATCTTTTATTCCAGAACATCCAACAGATGCTCGATGGAACTGAGATCTGAGGAACGAGGAGGCCGAGTCAACACCCTGACCTCGTGGTCATGTTCCTCAAACCATTCCTGAACAATGTGTGCGTATGACAAGGAGCTTCATCCTGCTGGAAGACTCCACCAGAGAACCCTGCTGCCATGAAGTCTGAGCAGATCAGTGCTCAGGTGTCAAAAATCCACATGAAAGCAGGACCAAAGGTTTCCAGCAGAACATTATCATACTGTCTTCATCAGCTCACGATACATCCTGCTGCCATGTGCTCAGGTGAGCGATGCACTCGTACCTGGCACCTTCTTCAGCTGCTCCATGGTTAGATGTTCTTTCTACCTGAGTGCTCTTCAAAGTGCTTCACAGTGTGGTTCATTCAAGCATTCACACACCAGCAGAGCAGAGCTGCCATCAGGAGCAACTTCAGGTTCAGAGTCTTGCCCAAAGACACCAAGACATGTGGAGAGGTCGAAGCGCCGCCGCTGCACCACCTGAGCCACAGGTGCTCAGTGTGAGCGCTGGTATTGGTCCGCATGCAGCAGACTGTGATGTTCTGTGTTCTGGCATCTTCTCATAGTCAGCATTCAGGTTGTCATCAGTTTGAGCTGCAGCAGCTCTTCTGTGGCATCAGGCCAGAGCAGCCTTCACTCTCCAGGGAGGTCACCTGCCGTCCTGCTCTGGACTCTTCAGGTGATCACTGCCACCAGGAGCACCGCACCTGTTCCAGTCGTCTATACGGTTTGTGAAAGTCTCTCAGATCCTCATCAGGAGAACCTGAAGAACCCACAGGTGACCTGAAGAACC
>NW_007579241.1:126571-137707 GCF_000690725.1 Stegastes partitus
AAGACGTCGGGTCCATCGAATCAAGGACAGACTCTGAAACAGCTTCCAGCCCAGAACCATTAGAAAACAGAACTGTGTCCACCACAGACTGGACCTGAGTGTTCAGCAGTACTTTATTCACCGCTACAGTCACTCAGTCAGCTACACCTTTTATTCCTCTTCTGTTTATATGTGAACCCTGGATGCACCAGGTGAAGTCATTCTGCTTTGATGAACGCTCACCTACAGGTTTATCGATCCTCTTTTACTGTATTCATGTTTTGTATTTGCATATTTCTTCCTGTACTTTTACAATACACTGACAGGACTGCTGCTTCATTTGTTGTCCAGAGTCCAGTGACACCAGGACTCCACCACTGGTTGGTGTGATCAGCAGCTTCATGAGCTTCTCGCCACCAGCTGTCAGAGTGCTGACCTGCTGACCCAGACATGCACACCGTTCCTTATTAGAACTGCTGCAAGTTACTGGATCCTGAGGAAACTCTCCTCCTGCCTTTACTGCTGCGGATGTACAGCAACATGACAACAACCTGGATTTGATTGGATCATTGATTTCACCTGTCAGGGGTTCTGATGATGAGCTGGTGCAGTGATTATCGCAGTGTGCTGTGCACGCGTTAAAACATGCACGTTTAAAACTGGATGCTGTTAATGATAATGAATGTTGTATCGGTGCCACTGTGGCCTGACAGCTACACGGTCCTGCTTTGAATCCGGACTCTTTCTACGGGAGCCTCCATGTTCTCCCTGCTGGTTCTCTCTGGGTTCTCCAGCTTCCTCCCTCAGTCCAAAGACATGCTGAGGTCACCTGGTGACTCCAAACTGTGCCTGTCCAGGTGAACCTGAGGATGGAAGGAACCAGCAGTGACAGCTTCTTATAATTCTGTAAATGTGTTATCAGTGTGAGGGTTTCCTCTGAAACGCTCGCTCAGAGTCCTGTCAGACTGAGGAGGTGCTCAGAGACAACAAAGGATTCAATCTGTTGAAATCAGGCTTCAACAAAATCATTTATCTCTGAAAGTTTTTGTGAATTTTTTATCGGTTTGATCAGCTCTCCGAGGTTAACCAGCTTCTTCCAGCTAGCATCAAAACGTTTTTACCAAATAAATACAACGGATTGCAAAATGAGTAATAATGCAGCGTGTGTTCTCTGCTCTGGTCTGTGGGGGAAATACTTTGGTGACTCGCTGGCCCGAGTCAGAAGATAAGATCTAGTCAGGTTCATTCCAGTAGCAGATGTCCACCAGGCCAGTGGGAGGAGACGAGTCGACTGCTGATGGGAAACCAAGAGAGCAGGTGACCACTGGTGATACACATCAACACATCAACACAACAAAAATGGTTCTCCAAACATCCATCCATCATCTCTACACCTTCATCCTCACCAGGGTCATGGGGGGCGGAGCCTATCCCAGCTGACTCAGGGTGAAGGCAGGTTCACCTGGACAGGTAACCAGTCTATCACAGGGCTACACTTAGAGACAGACAACCAAGCACACTCACATTCACACCTACGGACAATTTACAATCACCAATTAACCTCAGCATGTTTCTGGACTGTGGGAGGAAGCCGGAGAACCCGGAGAGAACCCACGCTGCACGGGGAGAACATGGAGACTCCACGCAGGAAGATCCCGGGTGTCCTCACCGGGACGCCAACCGGCGACCTTCTAGCTGTGAGGCCACGGTGCTAACCACTGATCCACCTGCAGCCCTTGTTTGAATATAACAAACAAAATGTCTTTGATCAGGACATATTCCTTCATTTTCAGAACCCGTTAATCTTTATTGGTTCCTCAGATATTGTTGCTCCAAGTGAGAAAACCTCCTAAATGTGAGCTAGAGTGAATTTAACAAAGTTTTATTTTTACAAAACATATCTCAGAAAGTGTTTGAAATACGGTACCAGTCTAAACCAAACACATTTACGGATATCTATATTTTAAACTAAAACATGTCCAGGCAAGGTAGTGATGGTCGAACAGAACCTGATTTCAGATGGAACGACCCAAAGGCAGCTGTAAGGAAAAGAGAAGTTCATCTCAAATGAAACCAGTCAGCCATCTGAAGCTCCAACACAGAAACCGAAGTTTATTGAAGTCATGTAGCAGCTCCAGCGTACTGCCTGTTCCGTCTCCTCAGCCTGTCTCTGGTCTTCTCTACTCCAGGAACTCACTCCTCACGCTGCCCTCGCTGTCAGAGAAGTTGATCAGCTCCTCCACCTCGTCGCCCTCCTCGTCCTCGTCTTCGTCCTCGGCCTCCCGTGATGTCGGCGCCTCCCCGTCGCCTCCCTTCCCTCCCAGCTCCAGGTAACCTTTGGCGGTTTGAGCGACCGTCCCGCTGCTCTTCGGGCCTCCTCCTCCACCTTCGGCCTTTTTGACGGGCTGCACCATCAGGATGCCTTCATCTAGAATCGGAGTCCCTTCAGGGCTGCATTCTGCCACCCGGCTGGTTCGGCCCACGCTCAGGGTGTGAGCGCTGGGGTCCAGAGTGACCGTGGATCTGCTGCTACAAAGACCCATCGTCAAGCCCTCGCTGTGTGTCCGTATTTATTCAGTGCCTCGCTGTGATATTGTCACCTGTCCTCAAGTCTCTCAGGTGGGTTCCTCAAATCAGCTGCTCTGAAGGCTATCAGAATTGAATCAGGTTTTCCATTTGCAAGAACATATTTGCAGGAGATGCCTCGATTGATTTGCGGCTCCAAGGCAGGGCCTCCTTCCCTCCAGAGTTAAATGATCCAAACGAGTCACAATAAATTGAGTTTCCTGTGAAAAATCCTTCAGAAATCCATGTAGCTTGAAAACTGATAAATGTAAGTCAGAGGAAAAACAAAAGGAACACAAGTTTCCAGGAACCTTCTTGAAAGCTGAGCGCAGCGATGACAGACTTAGAGAATGATCTGGGCTGAATCATGTCAGAGAGGCTTCGTCCAGACTGGCCGGCTGCATCTGAAGGACCAACCTGAGAGCTGTCAGAGCCAGACTCAGGCTGCAGCTGTCCACAGAGCAGGTTGGATTCAATGGGTTTCTGGAGCTATAAATAGAACCAGCGCCATCCAGCATGGCTGCTGGTCTTAAGCAGCTCGGTGGGAACAAGGAGGGAAATGATCTCTGTGCCTCATCAGTTATCTGGAGACGAATCCACTTCAGAAAACACTCAATATATTCATCTGTTCAACTTTACAGTGGATCAGGGGGCGGCCCGGGAGCTCGACCCGATCAGACCACACGCAGGGCTCGTGGGTTCGACCCCCGACCACGGCGCTGTGCTGCAGCTCTCTGCCCTTCCTGTCTCTCTCCACTGCTCTGATGAACGAAGCCAAAAAGAAAATAAAACAACAACTTTACAGTGAATCAGGTGAGCAGCCGGTTCACGATTTCCACTTCGTCACATCAGGTTCTAACAGCCGCCATTGTTCTGTGTCAGCTGAGGGGCCTTGACTTGAAGCACAGAGCTCTCAGAAAGCAGAGGACGGAGGAAGAAGCCGTCTGTTTGTGGCAGGTCTGCACATATCAACAGCCAGCAGTCAGGAAGTCACACCGTTAGAATCAGATCCGATTCATGGTGAAGAAACGCTCACTGCTGACTCTATAAATCCAGAACTATCTGAGCTGCATCAGTGAAATCAGTCAGCAAACCTAAGAGGCTTCTCAGCACTGAAACAGGAGATCCATGTCATGAAGCCAAGGGCCATGTTCACTAAACATCCGGAGCTCTTAAATGTCCACAACGTGCTGCTCCTGTGTAACTAAGCGGCTTTCTCTGATACGTTTTAAAGGAAACATCATTTTGACTGAGAATAAACGTCGTCTGTGGCCTGAGTCTGAAGGAGCAACAGGATCCAGGTTAGGAGGCTGAAACCAGAAACCAGAGTTTGTGAGATGGACGAGCAGTTTAGTTTTCTGTCTGCTTTCAGTTTTCACTCTCCAGCTGACTTTAGGAAAATATCTCACTTTGGTAGACGTGTTTGTTCGACGCTCTGTTACGGTCAGACACCAAATGACCTGGAGATGGTTTGGAAAAATGAAGAGTGGCTGAAAAAAGAGAAAGAGTGACTCAGCGAAATAAAGTTCATTACATCTGTGATACGTTACAAACAAACGCAATCTGGCAGAAAATAAGTTTCCTTTAAAACGGGTGGAAACCTGAGCTGAACTGTAAAATAGATTTTGTTGTACTTTGTGTATAATGACAGTAAAAGCATTTTATTCTAAAGCACTGATGATGTAGTTTTGGATATTCTGATACAAGGAAGACATGAAATGATGGAGTGGGTCAAAAATACAAGAAATAAACAGCAAGAACAATTATTTCAGTATTTAATTTTACATTAACATGTTTATATCAGAGCTGCAGGTGGATCAGTGGTTAGCACCGTGGCCTCACAGCTAGAAGGTCGCCTGTTCACGTCCCGGTGAGGACACCCAGGATCTTCCTGCGTGGAGTCTCCATGTTCTCCCCGTGCAGCGTGGGTTCTCTCCGGGTTCTCCGGCTTCCTCCCACAGTCCACAAACATGCTGAGGTTAATTGGTGATTGTAAATTGTCCGTAGGTGGGAATGTGAGTGTGCTTGGTTGTCTGTCTCTAAGTGTAGCCCTGTGATAGACTGGTTACCTGTCCAGGTGAACCTGCCTTCACCCTGAGTCAGCTGGGATAGGCTCCGCCCCCCATGACCCTAGTGAGGATTAAGGTGTTAATATCACAAAGCAATTATGAAAAGCTGTTTTGCAATATGTTAAAGATAAGCAGTTTGTAAAGAACAGGAACATCACGATATCTCAACTGGCTGAGCTCCAAAATTTAAAAAAGCATTTATATGAATAAACACACACACACATAAATATATACGTAGAGAGAGAGATTTATGATTTACACAGCAGCACATAAAGTGAACACATTCTGCAGCTTTATTATCAAACTAAATGTGAAACCTTGAAAAGTTTGTGGAGGGAATCTGAACAAAACAAACTTGGTTCTTGTTCATGAGATAGACTCTGCTCTGAAGCTCCAGGGTTTTAGTGTTCAAATGTATTTCAGACTGTCGGAGATTCTCCTCGCTGCTTTCCTCGTCGACTCTCCAGCTGAAATGTTCAGGGTTCTGGTCGGAGGTGGATCACAGGTCAGTCCGCCCTGTTCACCTCCGTGTAGGCACCAGGAGGGCTTCACCTGAAGTGTTGGACAATATCAGGGTGAAGAAGAAAGACCTTCCAGCAGGTTCCGATAAACTGTCGGACAGCATCAGTGAAAATCGGTTTCTTCTGAAGGATAAAGAGCTTCTGACGGCTGAACTTCTCCTTCAGCTCTATTTTATTCCTCACTCCCTGTTTCTCCACCGTTCAAAGGCAGCCTCTGAACAAGACAAACTACAGCTTGAACTGTTCATGATTCTAACCAGACTCTTCCTGTCACTGTTTTTCTTCTGTTTGCTTCGTTTGTGGCGATCGCTCAAAAACTGTCAGTCATCTGAAAAGTGAGACAAGTCTTTATTTCTCAGCTCTGACATGCTGACTAATCTAAAGGTGGAAAGGGATTTATGTGGCCTGAAACAGTCCGATGACCGAGATAAGCAGAGCTGGCTCGTCTTATCTCTCTGCTGATGGTTTTCCACCTGTCTGCTTATGAGCAGAGAACTTCCACGGTACCGTGAATTCTTCTCTTCATGAGAATAACAGAGATGGAACTGTCTAACATCTCTGTGTGTCTGAACAGTTGGAGGAATTTATTAATAAACTGGAGCAGCAGAGTAGGGTTAGGGTTAGTGACCACTAGTTAGGATTAGTGAATACTAACAGGTTAGGGTTAGTGACCACTAACAGGTTAGGGTTAGTGACTACTAGTTAGGATTAGTGAATGCTAACAGGTTAGGGTTAGTGACCACTAACAGGTTAGGGTTAGTGACTACTAGTTAGGATTAGTGAATGCTAACAGGTTAGGGTTAGTGACCACTAACACTCCAGATGCGGGCCGCTGGTTTCGTGCTGTCACAGTGAATCCATGTTTCTACTGACCCACGTTTCTCTTTCATTGCGTCCGGAGCCGCTGAAGTCGAGATGAGCATGAAGGAATCTAGTTTATCTCACTCTGCTGTTTCTATGAGTGTAATGGAGAAACCACGGCGGCCGTGGTGGCAGTAAATCGCGTAGATGATGTGGAATCTGAGGATTCCCCTTCTCAGCATCGAGCTGATCCAGCCAGGGGAGTTCCAGTGTAGGAGGCCGTCGTGTCAAATCACTGACCCAAAATACCAGAACACCAGCACTACTGGAGCCAACTCACTTTGTACAAGTCAGAGCATCATTTACCAGCATCAGGATCATTCAGCGCTGGGCTGTAGCACCAAGAACCTCATGACTCCCGTGATGCCAGAGCTCACTGTGTCTGCTCCACACTCATGACGGTACCAGAGCTGATCCAGAATAAGTTTCCTTTTACTGAGAGTCAGTTCACATGAATGTGAGTCACCAAACAGGTTTCTGAGCTCTGGTGTTCAGTCTTAAGAACATTAACAGAAAATACACCAAAAACTAACATCACTGTTCACCTGAAGGCCAGGAAGGAGAGTTTAGGAGGTGCCTTAATGACTGGACCCAGCAGACAGGTGAACCCTGGAGGCCTCTCCTTGGCTATCTGTAGAAGTTGCTGCCTGAAAAAAACTCACTGATTTAATTAGTCACAGTTCAAAAGCAGTTAAAGGTGCAACGAACAACTTTGGGCTCGTTGGATATGTCACGGTTTTGTTGAGGTTTCTGACCCACATGCAGAGTAACACTCAGGAGACATGGAGTTAGGAAAGTGATGTTTATTGCGGTGGTTGGTAACATGCAACGAAGAGCTTGATCCAGGTGGAGACGAAGATGTGGGTTTGTGGACGGCTGGAGCAGACGGGTGGCTCGCTGGTCAGAACAGTGGACTGAGTGAGAAGCAGGAGTGTTACCAGTCATGAACCAAGGATCCAGGAAGGTACGGAGAAAACTCAGGTCTGGCGCAGGTAGGTTGTGGTGAACCACATGTGAAGAGCAGGAACACAGGAAGAACCTTGGGAGAAGGAAAGAGACAGTGACTCAGAAGCTCGGAAAGAAGCACGAGGAAAAACTCGGGAGGAGGCTTGACGCTACCACGTAGGTGAACACTCCAGCCAGGGAATGAGCCCCAGCAGAGCAGGAGTTCTCCGGGACGCCCTCTGGTGGAAACCTGCAGGAGAACATAAACACAGGCCAAAACCCTGACAGGATAAATGTTCAGGAACAGCTAATCACAAGTGTTGTTGAACCTGAAGAGAAGCACAACAATGTTTCAGTTTTACACAGAAAGTCAGTCAGCACAAAGAACAATCCAGGTGAGGACCAGGTGAGACTCGACTGTATGTACTTCATGATTGGATCATTAATCACAACAAGGAAAGTTCCACCAGAAACAGATCCTGAGACAAACTAGGAGTCTGATCAGGAGACTTGCTGTAATTTAAAATTCTCCAAAGTGTTTCTGAACATCAAGTGCAGAGTTGTTCATTTTGGCCTTTCAGCTCTGAAGCTGTTACGGACACAATCTGTTTTTTAAGGCAGAAATATTTGAGATGTGGCCTGGAGGTTTTAGGGGCTGGAAGAAATAACTGAATGGAAGTTAGTTTGCACCAAATCACAAACTCATTTCAGATCAGTGTGTCTTTATTTTACTGCTTCACTCCTTTTCAACCAATAAACCTTATATTAGACCCGTCACCATGGTAACCCAGACTGAGGGTCTCTCGTCCGTCCCTGGACACGAACTCTGAACATCTGGGCGTCACTTTATTTCTCACATTTTTGAAACTGGTGCCTCTCAGACCAAAACAAATTTATTTTCCCTTCAAAATCCCTTCAATTTTCTCTGAACTCAAACTGGAATGCCATCTTCTTTTTAAAAAAAAAACTTTTTTAAATGAGTTAAGTTGATGAAATTTCGTGACTTTACTTGTTTCCCAACGCAGCTCCTCTCCCCTCCAACCGTAGCCGTGGTAAAAGATGAATTTGTGGTAAATGTGGATAAATTGAGAAAAATCAAACCTCATCACCGACAGAAGATTGCCTTCAGTAGATGTTCCCTCCTGTTCATCTGAAGGAGTTGGTGCTCCTACCGGAACATGTTCTGTTCATGTTCTGCTCATTACAGTGAACCTCTTTATCGCCCTCTGCTGGTCAACACTTATTACAACTGAAATGCAACGCTGGCTGTGAGCCTCCCTCTGCTGAGACGCTGCTGATTCTTGAGATAAAAGAAGTTCAGATGCTAATTAAATATATAATAGTATTTATTTTAAGTACAATAAACTGTGCTTACAGTTTATTTTAATGCATAAAATGATCAAACATTATCAGAGAACACAGTAATATCTCTGACGTACTCCAATTTATTGTCAGCAGTTCCAGTGGCTGTAGCCTTAACATCAACACTTCACCTGCTTCACCTTCCCATTTTATTCATGCTGTTTGACTTGACTTCAGAACAAACTCAGTGTGTAGTCAGGAGTGTGTTTTCTATGTGAAATGTACATAATGCATGTCGTTTTAATATACAGCTGCTGTCATGGCTCATTTCACCGTCCTGCACAGCATGAACAAGGACTGATTTGTACACTAACATTATAAATAAAATGTCTCCACCATGATGCATGAAGTGTTGCATGCCCATTTATTGCATTCAGTTTAATACAGAGTCTGGTTTCTGCCTAGAAGTAATCTATTGGCAACATCAGCACCATTCAGTATTATTAGTATTTATTGCTGCATGGCTCAGGTTTACTGCCTTGTCTGGAAAAAGTCAGTGTTCCAGTTTTTCTCAAAGACTGCATAAAGATGAAGGAGCTCCTCACACAGCACTGCTGCCAGTCTCCAGCTCTGAACACACTCCTCATCTCACACTCAGAAAGACGGTAATATGGGATGTCGTCATGTCTGTAAGCGGTGAATGATGACTCGTGACACTTCTACATGTTGGTGTGTGATGCACCACAACACCGAGTTTAATTCCTCATCTGTGGAAACCTACTTGGTAATAAAACGAGTCCTGATTAACAGAGTGTTGATAGATGAGATGTTCTTCTCTTACAGTCACGCCTCCTAATTGAGCCTCATGAGCCTTGACTTGTAACGTTCCTCTGAGCTTTAAACAGCCAGCCGTGTGCATGTGAGCAGCAGCAGGGCGGCAGCCACACCTCTTCTGTCTGCTCCATTCTGACATGTGCATTGTGTCCACATGTGTTTACGTTTGGCCTTCCTCCTTCCTCCTGCTTCCTCCTCCTCTGCCCATCTGCCCCTGAGCTCCTGTCGTCCAGCAGATGGAGACAGAGACAAGGAGAGGTCGTCCACGCCAGGGGAGGTTGAGTCGGTGCAGTCGAGCCAGTCTGCAGCAGAGGATCGTGGGTATCCGTCCTGTGGTGAGGAGCCCGGGAACATGAACTTCCAGTAGGAGTCTCCTCTGAAGAGATAGACAGAACCTGGAGAGGAGGGAGAGAAGTTTGGAAGGGTTTGACTCACCTTTACCTGTAGCGTAACCTGGTCCTTGTCCTAAATGCATAAATGAAATCAGTCAGAATGGGGATTCATCTTTTCTCCTTTATACAGACTCTTCGGTCCTCAGCGGGATAGATTTACACAAAAATAATATTTAATGTCATGAAGTGGTTAGGAACAGTTAGAGAGGTTGGAGAAGTTAGAAATGAGGTCAACAGAAGAGCCACCTGTGTGACAGCGCTGTCCATCACCATAAACATCAAGTAAGGGAATAAAGGTGTCCATCCCTCCAGTAGAGTTCACAGACGTGGAGAAGCAGAACATGGTGCCAACACCTTACCAAGACGCTTCATGGTTTTTCCTTCAATCTGTCACCCATCTGATCCAACATGAAACACCAGCAGAAACATGGTTCAGATCCTCACCATCAGTGTCTGTGGTGATGCCGCTGACTCCCTCCTTAAGCAGTCGAGTCCAGGTGTCTTCTTGCATTTCTTCCTCAGCAGGTTCTATTTTTCCCCACACAGGACCCTCCTCTGGGTCCCAGACCAGACCAAACCTCCCTGTTCCTGCTTCTTCATCTTCATCAGCGTCTCGTCCAGCCAGGCTGACCCCCATCCTGAGAGCAGACAGCGGCTGAGGGTAGCCATCCTGCAGGGTCAGGTCTCTGAACAGCCAGAACTGGGAACCTGCAGCATTCAAACACATCAATGACTTTTATGTTTCTCAGTTTGTTTTCTCACAACTTGAAACAACAGTTGTTTAAATCATATTTATCAGACAGATTCCAGTTTGTTCATGTTAATGATGGTTCTTCCACCTGCAGTAGAGGTAGTGATGGAGTTCCACAGGGCTCTGTGTTAGGACCTTGTACATGCTCCCTTTAGGCAGTATTATCAGGAAGCACTGCAGACATTTCCACTGTTATGCAGATGACACCCAGTTATATTTATCTATGAAGGTTGGTCAAACAGTTGGTCAGACTCCAACATGTCTGAAGGACATAGAGGCCTGGATGACCTGGAATCTCCTTCATTCACGTGAAAATATAGTGTTTTATTATAGAATTGTATTTTACCACTGATAAAGATGATAGCATGATCTGACTGTCGCTCCAGCACAGCGTGAAGTCGAGGCAGGTCGGGAGGTAAGCTCCTCCACAGCCTCCTGACCGAAGCTCCACGACCCGACACTAAACCTCCACTGCTGACTCTCCACATCGTCAGGCCTGCAGGGATTTAAGGAGGAGAAGTGAGTGGTCATGCTAACTGCAGCCAGACAGTTTTTCATCATTTCAAACTAGTTAAAGTGTCCTTTCTAATTAGTTACAGACCTCTGAAGAAGAAAGTCTCGCCTCTAATCTTTGCCACAGCATCAAAAATGGTGTTACAGCGATCTGTGGAGGTTCTGAAGGGAGAGGACACACAGTTAGACACAGAGATGTGTTCAATAGGATTCTAATCCAGACTCTGACTGGGCCGGTCCATCACTTCCAGAACTGCAGACTCCTTTAATTGGGTCAGATGGTCTCTGCACAGCTTTGAAGTCTGCTGGGCTCATTGTCTGGTTGGTGTATGAACCCACGACCAATCAGGTTCAGTCCAGAAGGAATGCATGATGCACTAAGGTGTTGTGGTAGACGTTCTGGT